>NC_053025.1:343304767-343559920 GCF_003073215.2 Triticum urartu
GCCTTCAAAGCACCCGCATTACTAATCCTCGCTTGTTCCTTGGCTCGGGCGAGCTCCGCCCGAAGAGTCTCCATGGTGGCAGCTCCGTCTGTAGTCACAACATATTAAAGATACTGGCATCATGCTGCTCTTATTGTTTGACATTCACCAGAAAGCATTACTTACCCCGTGATTCGTCAAGCCTCTTGTTAACAAGCTCGATCTCGGTGTCTGCCGCATCCAGTTGCCGTTTTAATTCGGCAACTCACTAGTCCGGCTAGCCACCGGAGCTTCCACCGCTTGCACATAAAGGCAGTCTGGTTATTGCCTGGGACTATGATCCTCTGTTTGCCACCGTTCTCATCAACAACCAGAGTCTCAGGGGCTACTATCTACACAGGGCACACCTAACATGTGCGGTACCATCACGTACCTCAAAGCCTGTCAGTAGACTCATAAAGGCTTCATGTAATCCACTTTCGGCGGACAAAATGCTTTCCATCACCGTACTCATCAGCGTACGGTGTTCTTCGGAGATGGCCGCTCGCCCCAACAGCTCCCTCAGAACGTCCGAACGCATACCAGACGGTGCCGGACTCTTTTGTTCGCTCTCCTCGAGAGACGGACGCTGTGGACTTCGGGGATAATGGGATTATCTTCTGGCCTCACCGGATCCAGGGGAGGCATTTCGCTCTCCATCATCTCCGGAAGAAGATCCCCTGAAGACGAGCTCAGCTGAGAGGGGCTAAGACCCGAAGTGCAAGATATATGCGGCGGTTATTTTCTCAGAAGAAGGATAGTATACTTTCACTATTAAACTATTTTTTGGATCACTTACGACTCGTTGGAGGGCTGATCCCCCCGCGGACTTTGTGAGGCAAGAGCACCCCCCGAGGTAGGACCCTCTGTTGGAGACTTCTTCTCCCGTTTGGAGGCCTCGGCTTTCGGATCGACGAAAGCAGTCCTCTTCCTCCCTCGGTCATCCTCCTTTATGGAGGCGCTCGTTCCCTCGGTTGGAACTGGCAGCGATGGGGGCCCGCGTTTTCCCATATTATCCTCCCCTGTATCTTCCTTCGAGGGCTCCGGGCAAGGTGCGATCTCGAGCATCTTTTCCAATACCGGATTTTCCAAACCCTCAGGGAGGGGGGCCACACACCAAATCATCTTCGCCTTTGTTAGCCAGTCCTGGTCAAAGAGCGAACTCTCAGAAATAACTTCATGATGAATAAAAGACGATGTGTTTGGTTAGAGGGTTTCTTACTTGTTCGGCGGCGCAGTTGCTGCTCAGGCCCACGTCCTCGATAGTATCCAGACACTCTATTTGAGGTCCGAAGAATGACTTGTACATCTCCTCGTGCGTCAGGCTGAGGAAACTTTGAATGGCATGCGGTCCTTCTAGGTTGAACTCCCACAAGCGAAGGGGCCCACGTTTGCAAGGCTGGACTTGACGAACCAGCATAACTTGCACTACCACAACCAAATTAAAATCTCCCTCGAAGAGATCTTGAATGCGGCTTTGCAGTATAGGCACGTCCTTGGCTGGACCCCAGCTCAGACCTCTGCTAATCCATGACATCAGTTGTGGTGGGGGGCCCGAGCGGAAAGCGGGGGCAGCCACCCACTTGGCACTTCTGGGAGCCGTGACGTAAAACCACTCCCGTTGCCATAATTCGGACACCTCTAGAAAGGAACCTTTCGGCCATGGAGCTCCTGCCATCTTGTTTATTGATGCGCCTCCACACGCTGCATGTTGCCCCTCGATCATCTTCGGCTTCACTTCAAAGGTCTTGAGCCACAGGCCGAAGTGAGGGGTAATGCAGAGGAAGGCCTCACACACGACAATAAATGTCGAGATGTGGAGAAAGGAGTCCGGAGCTTGATCGTGGAAATCTAGCCCGTAGTAGAACATCAAACCCCTGACAAAGTGATCCAGAGTGAGGCCTAGGCCTCGGAGGAAGTGGGAGACGAACACAACATTCTCGTTGGGCTCGGGAGTAGGGATGACCTACCCTTGAGCAGGCAGCCAATGCGAAACCTCGGCGGTCAGGTATCTGGCCTCCTTCAACCTTTTGATGTCCTCTTCCGTAACGGAAGAGGGCATCCATCGGCCTTGAAGGCTGGATCCGGACATGATTGAAGATCCGGAGCACCTAACCTGGGCTTTTGGTGTTAGAACTCGAGGCGGGGGAAGGGTTCGATTGAGCACGAGAGGGAAAAAGCGAAAACCTTGTCCCTTTATAAAGGGGGTGAATATCAAGCGTCCTCTCCGTAGCCGTTTAGGACTTGCCTATAATCTAGGAGTCCTAGACACGGTCGGGTTACCCATGCCCGTATTAATGAGAATCCTGTAATAAGGGGACACGATCTCTGCTTTGACAAGACGTGTCGAAAAACTGCCTCGCGTTATGTGCGGGGCTGGTTAAAGGAAACGGTTCAAATAATCACCGGGCCATGACATAACGTCATGCCGCCAAAACAAGCCAGCAAATTAGATCTGCGAAAATATTATTCTCTCTACGGTGGAATGCAGAACTTATTTTGCAGGGTTGGACACTATCCTCATATTCAAATTCTTCTGTGATTTATTCGGAGAAAGAACCCGCCTTGCAATGCCGAAGACAATACTGCGCGCCGGACTCATCGTCATTGAAGCCTGGTTCAGGGGTACTGAGGGAGTCCTGGATTAGGGGGTCTCCGGATAGCTGGACTATATCCTTTGGCCGGACTGTTAGACTATGAAGATACAAGATTGAAGACTTCGTCTCGTGTCCGGATGGGACTCTACTTGGCGTGGAAGGCAAGCTAGGCAATACGGATATGGATGTCTCCTCCTTTGTAACCGACCTTGTGTAACCCTAACCCTCTCCGGTGTCTATATAAACCGAAGGGTTTTAGTCCGTAGGACAACAACCACAACATACAATCATACCATAGGCTAGCTTCTAGGGTTTAGCCTCCTCGATCTCGTGGTAGATCTACTCTTGTACTACCCATATCATCAATATTAATCAAGCAGGACGTAGGGTTTTACCTCCATCAAGAGGGCCCGAACTTGGGTAAAACATCGTGCCCCCTGCCTCCTGTTACCATCCGGCCTAGATGCATAGTTCGGGACCCCCTACCCGAGATCCGCTGGTTTTGACACCTTTTGAGTGAAAAATTGACAAAAAAACAGCAACAGAATTCTCCTGGGCGCTGTACCGAACTCCTGTAGATGCTGCTGTAGCAACGTCATGTGGCTACACGTGATTTGCTGAGGCGTGTGCTCACCCGAAGACAAAAGATGTGGTAGCCACGGTTGGGCGTCGGCGGTAGAGCTTCTCCAGCGGGTCTCCAGAAAAGAAGAGGTGACGGGTGACTGCGGTGTGGATCGACGGAGGTGGTGCTGGTGTTCAGCGGCGGCGAGGCGTCCTCTGTGGGCGGCGGTGACGACGTGAATAGCCGCTACTCCGGCAGCGTCGGGTTCGCTCGTGTGGCTCGCTCCGCTACGATTCCGGCGACAAAAATATGTCAACAAGGTGTGGCGTTGAGCGAAGGGTCGAGGGGAGTGAACGGTCTGGCCGGTGGTGTCCTTATGGCGGTGGAAACGACCGGCGAAGACGGCGGCAGCTCGAGCTCCACAGCAAGATGCATTTTGCCCTAGTAGAGGCGTGCGGCAGCGGGGAATATCGAGGAGTGGGCGAGGTTGCTCTGGATCTTCTGCTTGCACACGGTGACTCGGGAGGGCTTGAGGTGGACCAGGAGTGCGAGGCGAACCGGCTCGGCATCAGCGTGCGTGCGTGCGTGCGGCGCGCGGTGTCAGGTTCGGTGAGAACGTAGAGGGCGCGGGGTCCACCCGTCAGTGGCTGGAGGCGAGCGACGGGCTGGGCTGCGTACCGCTTTGGTTAGCAACTGGGCCGCGGGCAGTGCGGGAGTTAGGTGGGCCGCGGGGCTGGCTCCTGGGCCACGCAGTGTGCTGCGAGCTGCAGCTCTGCGCTGCGGTTTTCCATTTTTTTAAACACAAACCCCAGCAGCAAGGTACATAAAATAGAAACAACAATATAAAATCTATAAAAAATACATAAACACAGAATAAAAATAACCCTACTAATATAAACTACAGGAACACTAGTTCCTCACCTAATGTAGTTTTTGAAAAATAGTTTTATGCAATAGGCCACACAAAACAACAACAAAACAGTCAAATAAAATACTTTGGATATTAAGAAAAATATCAGAACATATCAAATAACTGGAAATAATATTCTGGACATTATGAACATTTTTAAAATAGGGGAGAAGTCATGTTATGTCCACTCCAATAAGTTTCCTTGAGTTGCATAATGAAAAGAATATTTCAGAAACACAAATAATAAATGGAAAAATATGAGATGCATATGAATGATCTATTAACATCATAATTGGGAAAATTGGGATGTTACACACACCTACATGACGACATGCCTATCCTCGACGAGTCCATACCTCCAATGGAGACGACGATGGCCATGGTGGAAGAAGATACACCCCCACATGGTTCCATCAAGGCGAAGATGACAACGAGTGGATCTTTGACACCTCACCTACAACAGACCAACGATGCTCCAAAGGTAACATAGGTGATGGTGCTTCTCTTGTCCCACTAGTGGACTATCTTACACATGATTGCTTGCATGATGATAATCACCTTATGGATTCACCACATACTATGTCTTCTACATGCTTAGATATGCCAGCCATTTATGATTAATATGATGATGAGCATGTTGATTTGCCTAGTTGTGATTCTATGCCTCATAGGATATCTTGTGAAAATTCTATCGGTCACATCATGTTTGACAATCCTTTGAACTTGTCATATGCTATGAGTGAGATCTCCCATATTGCATCATTTCAATCTCAACATAGTAACTATGCAGGCCCCATTAAAATAAACCCCATTTGCACTTATGGCATAGATGACGAGATGATGGTCATTGGCTTTTGTTTTTCATGTGATGATATTTCCATGCTTCCTTTACATGATTTGCGTAATTCATCTACTATGCCATGCCATGATCACATTGTTTTCGAATATGCTTTGTTTTGGATGTTATTAATATTCTCCATGTGATGTTTCCACTAATGATCATGAGGAGACCCCCATAGTTTCCTCATACATATTAGGAGATTTTGATGCATTCCATACTTTGCATGATTCCCATAATTGTGTGCACCATATGCATTCCATGGATAACAATGCTCTACATTTCTCTCATGATGCATTACACAATTTGAGTCTCCATTATGATATACATAATAACAAACCTCTCATGATGGATGACATGTTTCTATATCATGCATCTCATTTATTTGAGCATTGGCTATTTTGTGCTAACCAACACATGCACGTGCGCATCATGATGGATGATGTGTACATATACCACACACACACAATTTTCCCATTGTCTTTATTTTGTGTAGGTACTCACGTATACTCGTCAACCTCTCAATCCCAAGAGTTGACGAAACAAGCTCTTGAGAGCAACGATGACTTGGGATCACGTGGACGATCCTTACCATTGTTCCCTTCGCGCAAGTACTACGTGAATCTCCTCTACTTGGCTCTCACACGGCTATGGGCTATATACCAATTATCACCTTATGCCCATTATATCGTGTTCACTTTGCATGTTATGCCTCTTTCAATGCCTTTGCCATGTAATTGTGACCCTTGCTTGCACTTACATATGATTCACCATTATACTACTTCTATGTGTATTTGCATGTTTGGTGGAGATCCTAGAAGCTATTTCCATGATTTCTTTGTGCCCCATGCTATTAATGCTTGTTGTGTTGGGAGAGTCATGATGTCCCATTGATATTCACATATGGCCTCTCGCCAATACATTGATGATATTTTTCTCATATCTTGCCTTCATGCTTGTGATATGTCTTGTGCATTATTCATGACCACCATTTGCACACATGACATGCTTGACATGATTCCTTCTAGTACATTGCATCTTCGCACTACTAGCTTGATTGACTTGATCACTATGATTGCTTGCTTTCTCGCATCACCGATGTTCCATTCTTACTCGCTTACTTGGGTTCATGACATATATGCTCTTCCTCTCACTTGATTTGTCTTGATCATTGTCTCTGGTCTCCATTAGTGCCATCTCTCATATCCCCTTGTATTGAGTGCCAACTTGCTATGCTTATTGATCGTGGAGACTTGGACATATTACTTGTGAAGCATGCTTGTTTACTTGAGCCTGTTGTCTTTGGTTTTAGTTACATCATATGCTTTCATACCATGTCACATCTTGTCCTTTCTTATGATAAGAATGATGAAGACACTTGTTTGGTATTTCACCACATGAATGTTTGGTTTTGCATTTTTGCCAACCTCATTTGTTTTTTCAAGTGCTTGTCATGTTCTTTCATTTTGAAGGATTCACAAGGTGGCATCGTCGTGAAACACCTTGGTCATGTGAAGGCGTACATGATGCGCAACACTAACATTTTCGACATCCTCATAAAGGTGAACTCATTCCCTTTGAGCCAGTCTCAAATACGCATATTGGATGGGTCATTCTTTCATTGTTGCCTCTTTCTTGTTGTCTAGATGATACATCTATTGGATGGAGGACCGACATTGGAGATGGACCCTATCGACCTTCAAGTTGAGGGGTGCTCGGACTTCATGGATGCACCACCGGACCACCACTTATGCCATGACATCGAGCATTGGTACATAGCCACTCCTTTGACACATTGCACCAATACCTCCATATTTGTTGATTGTGTATCCACATGTCATGATCGATGGACATATCATACTCACCACAAATTTGTGCCTTATGCATGGACTGACTCACATTATGATTGCCTTGTTGCATCTTGTATTTCTATGTCATCCATGATATATGAGCTTGTGCACTTCCTTAGCAAGTTTGTTGTGATCTTTCTTGATGGAATATTCATACATCATGATCATATTGCCTACCATAAATTGCATGATAACTTATTCATATTGAGCATCCATTGCCATATTCATGCTACTGATAAACCATCTCACTATGACATCATCTTGCGTCGTGGTTGCATCGATCACATTCACAACACATTTGTGTGCACAATGAATGCTTTTGCTCCCATGAATGCTTTTCATATCATTCTATATCATCTTGATAAGCTTCATGCGCTTTGCCATGAACAATTTTGCCGCACAGACTCATTCTTACATGATGGACATTTTGTGTGCGCTAACCATTGTATTTCCGACTGTCGTTTGTCTTTGCCATTTTTGCATGTATACCACTCTGGCAACACCTTGGAGTACTTGGATTGCGCAATGTCTTCAACTCGGTCCAACTACAAGTTCGTCCATGACTACCGTTTCCTTGGTGATGAAGATCATGATCTGAGGTCGGATCTTTCCCAAGGGAGGGGAGATGATGCAGAGCATCCTACGATCATCCCCATGTACACTCAAGCATATGCCTTTGGACCTAAGGTGAACTCGCTCCTTTCCGAATCTTCCGTTTCCACATGTAAGACATGGATGCTACTTCAAGCGTGGACCTTGTGCATACTCAGGTACACCCGAGGAGACCGTGGAGAGCCCAAGGACCAAGGCCAAGCATGCGCAGAAATGAAACAAGGAGAAGGAAGAAGGACCAGCTGCTACAGCGGCCGGACATCCGACTCGTGTCCCCGGAAATCCGGCACTCCATCACCGAATGCATCTGGAAGCGACCCCGATAGCCCGGACATCCGGCCCCGTGCCTCAGACATCAGGCTCCTCCCTTCGCCCCAGACATCCGGCCCATCGCCACACAAAGAGCATCTGTTCGGGCCGCTGATACGTCTCCAACCTATCTATAATTTATGAAGTATTCATGCTGTTATTTTATCATTCTTGGGTGTTTTACAATCATTTTATTGCAACTTTATATCATCTTTTGGGACTAACCTATTGACCCAGTGCCAAGTGCCAGTTGCTCTTTTTTGCTCGTTTTTACATCGCAGGAAATCAATATCAAACAGAGTCCAAACACCGCGAAACTTTTTGGATATTTTTTTGGACCAGAAGGAACCCAATGGGCCAAAGCAGCACCTGGGGGTGCCCCGATGGGGGCGCAACCCACCAGGGCGCGCCAGGGCCCCCTGGCGCACCCAGGTGGGTTGTGCCCACCTCGGTGGCCTCCCGCACCCCTTCTTTGCACTATAAACTCCCAAATATTCCGAAACCTCTCGGTGTTAAGCTAGATCAGAAGTTCCTCCGCCGCAGGGCTCCGTAGCCACCAAAAACCAATCTAGACCCGTTCCGGCACCCTGCTAGAGGGGGAATCATCTCCGGTGACCATCTTCACCATCCCGGCGACAACCACAATGAGGAGGGAGTAGTCCACCCTCGGGGCTGAGGGTTTGTACCATGTGTTTAATCTCTCTCTCTCTCTCTCGTGTTCTTGAGATGTCACGATCTTGATCTATCGCGGGCTTTTTAATATAGTTGGATCATATGGTGTTTTCCCCTCTCTATCTTGTTGTGATGAATTGAGTTTTTCCCTTTGAGATTTCGTGCTTATCGGATTGAATACTTTTATTGATTTGAGAACACTTGATATATGTCTTGCAATTAAATACTCATGGTGACAATGGGGTATCGTTTCACTTGATATATGTTTTGGCACTCAACTTGCGGATTCCCGCGGTGACATTGTGGTAATCTATGCACAGGGGTTGATGCACATTCTTGTCCTTGTTTCTCCAGTAGAAATCTTGGGCACTCTTGTAGTTCTTTGTGTGGATTCAGTATTATGACTATGAATATGCTTTGGTGTTATTCTAGTACGAACTATAGGATAGATCGAACGGGAAAAATAGATTTGCGTTATTTTAGTACAAACTCTTCAATAGATCGAACAAAAAGAATAGCTTTGAGGTGGTTTAGTACCCTACAAACAATTCCTATCTTTTGTTCTCTGCTAATAGGAACTCGGGAGTGATTCTTCGTTACACTTTGAGGGATAATCATATGATCCAACTATGTTAGCATTGTTGAGAGATTGCGCTAGCGAAAGTACGGACCCTAGGCCTTGTTTCTAAGCATTTCAATACCGTTTTTGTGCCCATTTACTATTGCTACCTTGCTGTTTTTATTTATTCAGATTATAAAAATACATTTCTACCATCCGTATTACACTTTTATCACCATCTCTTCGCTGAACTAGTGCACCTATACAATTTGCCATTGTATTGCGTGTGTTGGGGACACAAGAGATTTCTTGTATTTGGTTGCAAGGTCGTTTGAGAGAGACCATCTTCATCCTACACCTCTCACGGATTGATAAACCTTAGGTCATCCACTTGAGGGAAAATTTCTACTATCCTACAAAACTTTGCGCTTGGAGGCCCAACACGTGTCTGCAAGAATAAAGTTGCGTAGTAGACATCAGCCGCCCCAGCCGAGAAGCGGAAAGCGGCAGCAGAAGAGGTGGAGCTGCCAAGGCCGGCGAGAGGGCGGGGCCGCCCTCAAACGACAGCTTCCACGCTCGGGGCATCCCCTTGGGGGCATAGAAGCCCTCCACTCTAGCCCTACGCCAGCTCCAGCAGCCGCGAAAATCATTCCGCCCATGGGCACGGGCGAGGGGGACGAGGCGGCCGTGACCAGGCCGGGCGGAGCGGCGCTGCCCGGCCTCCCTAGGCATGGAGCCACTCTGATGAGGACATCAATACCATTGTTACACCCGCAGCCCCTGATGCTATACATACTAGACCAATTACTAGAGCTCGCGCACGCCAATTGAATTACCAGGTACTTATGTTTCTTGGTAGCGATTCTAATGTTCATGAGAATATGATGCTGCCTAAATTGGACACATTTTTTTGCTTACAAATGAAGGGCCTAGCTTGGACAAGAAAGATGAACCTTGGAGCAAGTTCAAGCATGGAGATAATGGCATGCGCAAGGGGAACAAGAACGGAGTTACAAGTGATGATTCCAAGACTTTGAAGCCATCATAACGAGTGCATGAAGCCTTGGACGAAATATACAAGATGCTACTTCATAAATTTCGTCTAGAGGCTATTCTAGGTGCTGCGTCACCTTATTTTTGGGCCAAGCCCATGTAATTTTGAAATACTTGATTATAGGTTGTTTTTAGAGTCCGTATGTGTGGGGAAACAAGAGTTAGGGTTGGTTTCAGACCCTTCCTCTAAGGTCCACGAAACCCCCTCCCCCTCTTTCCTCCATGTATACAACCCTTAGGGCATCGTTTAGACTTTGGGTTTTGTTTAGATTAAAAGTTCGCCATAGCGGCAACTTCGTGTACGTCGTTTGTGTTCAACGACCAGACCAATACGTCACAGAACCCCGCCTTGATCAATAAAGCATTCATCCCTAAATTTGCAATATCTAGATTGCAATCTCAGTTTCTTGCTTGTTCTTCATTTGCTCGCAGGAAATAGACCATCGGGGTCAGGTTGATCATGCTCCGGCGTGGTCAATAACCTCTCAGAGTTGATTTAGCGATTGCTAAGGCGCTACGTCCTCGCACGTTCATAGTCGGATCGTCAAAGTCTACTCCACCGAAATGATAATCACCTTCTCTTCGAAAGATGGGACAACTTTGCCTCTATCAAGTGGTATCAGATTTCCAAGTTGCTCGGTGAGATTATATAGTTTTTCGTAGTTTATATCGAGTCTGTTCTTCATACCTACAGTCCAGGAAATAGCCAAAAAAATTAGGGTTAGTTCATCATATCCAAACCAATCTGAGCCTTTGCATAGACTTTTCAGTATTTTGCTTTGTTGAATTTGCGGTTGCATCATTGTGTCAAGCTGCTGGTCTTAGCGTCTAGTTTCCCTTAGAGTTTCGAGTTCTATTCACAAGTTGTCAAGCCGCCGCTACACCATCATCATCGCTCCTGCCATATACCACCACCACCAACATATTCCTTACCGCTACCATATACATCCGCATGTCAACCACCAATCCGAGTCCACATATACATCCGCCTGTCCACCACCAATCCGAGTCCACATATGCATCCGCGTGTCCACCACCAATCTGAGTCCGCATATACATCCACCTGTCCGCCACCAATCCGAGTTCTTTTCATATTAGGTTTGTTTTCGAGATCCATCTATTTTCTGATTCGTATTTCCTTACCTGAGTAGGTTTCAAAAAAATCCGGACAGTTTTTAGGCCAAAATTTCGGCAAGCGAAGATATTTTTTTCCCTATCCCATTTTAGGCTTTTCTGAGTCTTTTGAGACACTCGCCATCGTAGTGATTTTTTGTGGCACTTTTTCGTCATCGCTACCCTAATTTCTGAAAAAATAGTAAAAAATATTTTGTGCCTATCCTGTCAATTTGACTTGTGAAGAGTTTTGAGACACTCGCCATTATAGTGATTTTCCGCAAAAAAAGAGAAAAATTCCCAAAGTGTGCTTTTCCCTTGTTTATGTGTCGCACCGTGACTTTGTTAGTGTTCTAGGCTCGTGTCTCTAGTACGGTCTAGCCTAGGACCAGCACAGTACCGTCGTTGCAAGTTTATTCAATTTTGCATCTCTGAATTGATTATTGCTGACCCTTTTTGCTACCACATTATAAGCCTTCCCAGCTCCACATACATCTATGTCGTGCGTTTGACTCTCCCTGGTAATCGCTCTATCCATGCTTTGGGAGTTTTGACTATAACGATTGCCGGTCACCACCTGCTACTGGGTAAGAACTGGTAAGAATTTGAGATTTGCTTGACGGATTTGTGACACACTCCCACTTTCTAGTAGTCTGTAGGATCATATTCTTGTGTGTTTCTATTGCTGCTAACCATGGCAGCACCACAAGCCGACGAGATTGACTGGGAGAACATGTCGAAGAAGCAGCTTCATGATAAATTTTAGCAAATATTGAGTCAATAGGTGGAAGACGTAATGGCCACCTTTGGAAAGGCACTGGAGAGGATTGATGACGTTGAGAAGACAATTGACACAAAATTGGATGCCAAGTTTGATGAAGTACTCGCGTGTCTTCCACAACCACCGCCCGCTGCACCTGTCGCACCTCTACAACAACAACAACATTGCCTTCCAAATCAAGTGGGATGAGCATTGCACGTTCCCCTTGAGCCAGGTCAAAATTCTGGTGCCACTGTACCTACTGTTGATGCTTCTGTAGCTCCTGCTACTACTACAGAGGTGGAGGACCATTACGAGGATGAGGTTGATCAAAATCAGAACTGCGTGCAACCACCAGCACTAAAATTGAATATTCCACCGTTTGAGGGTAGATATGTTCCTGATATATATCTTACTTGGGAGTTAGAAACTGAACAACGTTTTAGATGTTTACAATATCCTGAGGAGAGACGTGTTGCTGCTGTTGTTTGTGCTTTCATTAGTTTTGCATGTGTTTGGTGTTCTGAACATTGTAGATTATATCCTATTCCAGCTACTTGGGCTGCTTTGTAAACTGCTATGCGTACTCGTTGGGTTCCACCATATTATCAACGTGAATTACTTCAAAAATTACAGCGTTTAATACAAGGGAAAATTTTTGTAGAAGAATATTATCAGGAATTACAAACTGGAATGGTTAAATGTGGTATTGTTGAGGATAATGAAGCTATGCTTGAACATTTTATGGGTTGATTAAATAAAGAGATTCAAACCATTCTAGAGTATAAGGAGTATAATACTATCACTCATTTATTCCATCTTGCTTGCAAAGTTGAACGTGAAGTGCAGGATCGACAGGCATTGGCGCGAACTAACTTTTATGCATGTCGACCTTCATCATGGACACCGTGTGCATCCTCTACTCCCGCACGTCCTATTGCACCACCACTGTCTCCAGCCGCCAATTCCAACCGAGATACAAGAAAATAGGCACCACCACCACCATCTGCCAGGAGTACACCTTCCGGTTCCTCATAGAGCTCTTCTTCATCCATGGCATGAATAGGGCAAACACATGATATTATTTGTCATCGTTGCAAGGGTGGAGGTCATTATGCGAGAGAATGCCCATCTAAGCGTGTGATGATTGTTACTGAGGATGGTGGATATGAGTCCGCTAGTGACTATGATGAGGAGACTTTGGCTCTTATTACAAGTAAAGAACATGGTGGAGATGATTCTGATCATGAGACGCAATACATGGCTCCTGAAGATGCTGACAGGTATGTTTAGTTGCTCAACGTGTTTTGAGTGTGTAGGTCACACAAGGTGAGCAAAATCAGAGGCATAATTTGTTCCATGCAAAGGGAGTTGTGAAGGAACATTTTGTTCGCGTCATCATAGATGGAGGGAGTTGCAACAACTTGGCTAGCATGGAGATGGTGGAGAAGCTATCCCTCACCACAAGATCACAACCACATCCTTACTACATCCAATGGTTCAACAACAGCGGCAAGGTTAAGGTAACATGTACTGTTCATGCGCATTTTAGTATCTCTACATATGTTGATTATGGTGATTGTGATGTGGTACCTATGGAAGCATGTTCCTTATTACTTGGTAGTGGCGATTTGATAAAAAATGTGCACAGCACACCATGGTAGAAACAATCAGTATACTATTGTTCATAAGGATAAAAATATTACTTTGCTTCCTATGACTCCTGATTCCATTTTGGAAGATGATATTAATAGAACTAATAAAGGAAAATAGGAGAAAAATAAGAGTGAAAATCAGAGCGTGGCAAAAGAATTTTAGCAACAAATGATGATGATGATGATGCGGCGGCGGCACTGTGACAACTTGTGAACAAAACTCGAAACTCTAAAGGACTAGACACTAAGACCAGCAACTAGACATGACGATGCAACCGCAAATTCAACAATGCAAGACCCTAAAAAGATTATGCAACGGCTCAGATTGGTTCGGATATGACGAACTAACACTAATTAATTTTTTTGGCTTTTTCGTGGACTGTAGATATGAAGAACATACTCGATCTAAACTACAAAAAACTGTAAAATCTCACCGAGCAACCTGGAAATCTGATACCACTTGATAGAAGCGAGGGTATCCCGATCTTTCGACGAGATAATAACTATCGATTTAGTGGAGTTGGCTTTGATGATTCGACTACAAACGTGCACGATGTTGTGCCTTAGCAATCGCTAAACCAATCTCCTGAGGTTACTAACGATGCTGGAAGCACGATCAGCCTGACCACGAAGGTCAATTCCTGCACGCAATCGAAGAACATGCAAGAACATGATAATGCAATCTGAATATTGCAAATATAGGTGAAGTATTGATAAAGGTGGGGATCCGAAAGCAGTCTTGGTCTGGTCATTGGACACAAACGAAGCACACGAAGTTGCAATGGCTAACTTTTAACTAAAGAAATCTCAAGCAAAAATCTACTAGATGGATCTACTTATATAGGAGAAAGGGGTGGCGGCCAAGGAGGTGGGAGGACGTCCCAAGGCATCCTAAAACCAACCCTAGGTCATACAAGGCTCATGGGCCCAAGTGGAGGTGATGCAACACCTTTGGACTTGTAGTTTGACTCGGATTCCGCTCCAACGTCAGATTGTTTCATCCAATATACATGTATGCAATATTTTTGGGCGTATCCAAGGTCTACGATTCAGTTTAGCTTGACTTCTAATACGTTTCAAAGATTCATGATTAGAATGTATAACAAATTCTTTGGGCCATAAATAATGTTGCCATGTTTCTAAAGTCCGAACAAGAGAATATAGTTCTAGATCATAAGTTGAATAATTCAGACTAGGCCCACTCAATTTTTTTAGAAAAGTATGCAACAGGTTTGCCATCTTGTAATAACACACCTCCTAATCCAATTCCACTAGCATCGCATCCAAGCTCAAAAGTCTTATTAAAATCAGGAAGTTGGAGTGAAGGAGCATGTGTCAAGATATCTTTCAATACCATGAAGGCTTCTTGCTTTGTGGTACCCCAAACAAATGTCACATCTTTCTTTGTAAGCTCATTGAGAGGTGCAGCAATGGTGCTGAAATCTCTCACAAAACGCCTATAGAATCCAGCGAGGCCAAGAAAGCTCCTCACTTGTGTGACCATTTTGGGCTGTGGCCAACTCTCAATAGCTTCAATCTTGGCTTTATCAACTTCAATTCTCTATGGAGTAACAACATAGCCAAGAAAAGATACTCGATCGGTGCAAAAGGTGCACTTCCCAAGGTTACCAAACAAACGTGCATCACGTAGAGCAATAAAAACAGAACGTAAATGTTCCAAATGTTCCTCCAAAGATCTATTATAAATCAGTATATCATTAAAATAGACTACCACAAATCATCCAATGAAAGCATGCAAAACTTCATTCATTAATATCATGAAAGTACTAGGTGCATTAGTTAACCCAAAAGGCATGACTAACCACTCATATAATCCAAACTTAGTTTTAAATGTTGTTTCCCATTCATATCCCAATTTCATACGTATTTGATGGTATCCACTACGCAAATCAACTTTGGAGAATATTGTAGAGCCACTCAATTCATCAATCATGTCATCTAGCCTAGGAATAGGATGACGATAACGAATAGTGATATTATAATGCCTCTACAATCAGCACACATACACGACGTACCATCCTTTTTTGGCACTAGTATAATAGGAACAACACAAGGACTAAGAGATTCGCGTATATACCTTTGTCGAGCAGCTCCTGTACTTGATGCATAATCTCGTTCGTCTCCTCTGGATTGGTATGGTATGGCACACAGTTTGGCAGCGAGGCACTGGGAATTAATTCAATCTGATGCTCAATCCCTTGAATAGGGGGTAATCCCTGTGGCACGTCTTGTGGAAAGACGTCAGCGAACTCCTGCAAAATGTTAGTGACAGCAGAAGGCAAAGAGGAAGGTACATCCTCGAAAGAAAATAATGCCTCTTTGCACACAAAAGTATAGCAAACAGATTTGCTGAAATCTAGATCATCAATATCAGATTTGGTGGCAAGTAATCATGCACTTTTCAATTTAATTTCAGAAGCAACACTAGATGGTTTATTATTAGGCTTCATTTGTAGCTCAAATTCTTTTGCCACAATCTGATTTTCACTCTTGTTTTAATCCTGTTTTGCTTTATTAGCTCTATTAAAATCATCTTTCAAAATGCAATCAGGAGTCATAGGAAGCAAAGTAATATGTTTATCCTTATGAACAAGAGAATAGTAGTTGTTTCTACCATGGTATATAGAATTTTTATCAAATTGCCATGGTCTACCAAGTAATTAGCAACATGCTTGCATGGTTAACCCATCACAATCAACATAATCAACATATGTAGAGATACTAAAATACACACAAATAGTACGTGTTACCTTAACCTTGCTGCTATTGTTGAACCATGGGATGTAGTAAGGATGTGGATGTGGTCTTGTGGTGAGACATAGCTTCTCCACCATCTCCATGCTAGCCAAATTGTTGCAGCTCCCTCAATCTATGATGACACAAACGGAATGTTACTTAACAACTCCCTTCGTATGGAACAAATTATGCCTCTGATTTTGCTCATCTTGTGTGACCTGCATACCCAAAACACATTGAGCAACTAAGGTTTCATACCTGTCACCATCTTCAGCTGCCATGTATTGTGTCTCATGATCAGAATCATCTCCACCATGTTCTTCAATTGTAATAAGAACCAAAGTCTCCTCATCATAGTCACAAGCGGACTCATACCCACCATCCTCAGTAGCAATCATAACATGCGGAGATTGGCATTCTCTCTCATAATGACCTCTTCCCTTACAACGATGACAAATAATATCATGTGTGTGCCCTGTTGATGCCATGGATGAAGAAGAGCTCTGGGAAGGGCCAGAAGGTGTACTCATGTCCTAGCAGATGGTGGTGGTGGTGCCTGTTTTCTTGTATCTCGGTTGGAATTGGCGACTGAAGTCAGTCGTGCTGCAGTAGGAGATGTGGGGGTAGAGGATGTACATGGTGTCCATGATGAAGATCGACATGAGAAAAATTAGTTCGGGCCAATGCCTGTCGATCCTGCACTTCACGTTCAGCTTTGCAAGCAAGATGGAATAAATGAGTGATATTATTATATTCCTTATACTCTAGAGTGGTCTGAATCTCTTTATTTAATCCACCCATAAACGTGCAAGCATAGCTTCATTATCCTCAACAATACCACATCTAATCATGCTAGTTTGTAATTCCTAATAATATTCTTCTGCATAATTTTTCCTTGTCCAAAACGGTGCAATTTTTGAAGTAATTCACGTTGATAATATGGTGGAACCCAACGAGTATGCATAGCAGTTTTGAAAGTAGCCCAAGTAGCTGGAATAGGATATAAACTACAATGTTCAGACCACCAAACACATGGAAAACTAGTGAAAGCACAAACAACGGTAGGAGCATGTCTCTCCTTGGGATATTGTAAACATGTAAAATGTTGTTCAGTTTCTAACTCGCAAGTAAGATATATGTATCAACAACATATCTACCCTCAAATGGTGGAATATTCAATTTTAGTTTAGGAAGATGGTCATGATCTCATACCTCAGGTGGTGGTGCAGCCCTACCGTTGCGATGATATACATGAGGATGACCTGGTGGTGGTGTTGGTGGTTGCACGTTGATAGACGCGAAGGTGTACCGATGTTTCGATGAGATAGATATCGTTTTCTATGGGAGTCGACTTTGACGAAACAACTATGAACGTGCGAAGACGTAGCGCCTTAGCAGTCGATAAACTAACTTCTGAGGGTTATTGACCATGCCGGAGCACGATCAACCTGACCACAAGGGTCTATTTCCTGTGAGCAAATGAAGAAGAAGCAAGAAACTGGGATTGCAATCTGGATATTGCGAATAAAATAGGAAAGCTTTATTAATGAAGGTGGGGTTCTGTGACGTCTTGGTCTGGTCGTTGGACACAAACGAAGTACGCAAAGTTGCAGCTATGGCGAGCTTTTAATCTAAACAAAAACCAAAGTCTAAACGACGCCCTAAGGGCTGTATATATGGAGGGAGAGGGGGGAATTTCGTGGCCCTTGGAGGAGGGGTCCGAAACCAACCCTAACTCTTGTTTCCCCACACATACAGACTCTAAAAACAGCCTATACTTAAGTATTTTGAAAATACATGGGCCTGGCCCAATAATAAGGAGACGCGGTACCTAGAATAGCCTCTGGACGAAATTTATGAAGTGGCATCTTATATATTTCGTCCAAGGCTTCATGCACTCCTTATGGTGGTTTCAAAGTCCTGAAATCATCACTTGTAACTCTGTTCTTGATCCCCTTGCGCTCACCCTGCTAGATCACGGCGTGGAGGTGGTTGTTGATGTTGTTGCAATGGTGCAGCAGAGGCGGCTGGTGGTTGTGGTAGGCGCGCGAGTACTTCATCAAACTTGGCGTCCAACTTGGTGCAATTGTCTTCTCAATGTCATCAATCTTCCCAAGTGCCTTTCCAAAGCTGGCCATCATGTCTTCCACTTCTTGGCCCAACATTGGCTGTTACCATGAAGCTCCTTCTTTGTCATGTTCTCCTAGTCAATCTCGTTGGCTTGTGGTCCTTCCATGGTTGGTAGCAATAGAAATGCACAAGTATATGATCATAAAGACTATAAGAAAGTGGTGGTGGTGGGGTGTCACAAATCCGTGACGCAAATCTCAAATTCTTACCAGTTCTTACCCAACAGCAGGTAGTGATCGGCAACCGTTGTAATAAAAAACTCTCAAAGCTTGGACAGAGCGACTTCCAGGTGGTGTCAAACGCACGATGTACATGTATGTGGAGCAGGGAAGGCTTATGATATGGTAGCAAAAATGCCAGCAAGAATTAGTTCAGAGATACAAAGTTGAATACACGCTCAACGACGATACTGTGCTGGTCCTAGGCTAGACCGTGCTAGAGACGCAAGCCTAGAACACTAACAAAATCATGGAGTGACACAGAAACAAGGGAAAAGCACACTCTGGAATTTATAATTTTGCACACTTTTTTGTGCTCCTTTTTCTTACCGAAAATCACTACAATGGCATGTGTCTGAAAACTCTTCCCAAGTCAAAATAACAGGATAGGCACGAAATTTTTTTGACTATTTTTTCAGAAATCAGGGCAGCAATGACCAAAAACTGCAATAAAAAATCAGTATGATAGCACATGTCTCAGAAGACTCAGAAAAGCCTAAAAAAGGATAGGGAAAAATATTTTCACCAACCGAAAATTCAGCCTAAAAACTGCCCGGGGGTCTCTAGACTCTTTTTTTTTCTGAAACCTGCTCAGGCAAGGAAACACGAATCAGAAAATTGATAGATCTGGAAAAAAACCTAATATGAAAATAACTCGGATTGGTGGTGGATATATGGTGGTAGGATATGGCAGCGGTGGTGGGATATGGCATGCGTGGTGGTATATGGTAGCGGTGGTGGTATATGGATACGGATCGGTCGTGGTATATGGATACAGATCGATGGTGGTATATGGATACAGGTCGGTGGTGGTATATGGATTCAGACCAGTGGCGGATAAGCGCTAGTGGTAGATGGCAGGGGCGATGATGATGTTGCGGCGGCGTGACAACTTATGACCCAAACTCGAAACTCTAAAAGACTAGACGCAAGACCAGCAACTTGACATGATGATGCAACCGCACTGTTTTGGATATGATGAACTAACCCTAATTTTTTGAGGCTTTTTTGTGGACTGTAGGTATGAATAACAGACTCGATCTAAACTACAAAAAAAAGTAAAATTTCACTGACCAACCTGGAAATCTGATACCACTTGATAGAGGCAAAGGTGTCCCGTCTTTCGATGAGATGGTGGCTATCATTTTTGGTGGAGTAGACCTTGACGATTCGACTATAAACGTGCGAGGACGTCGCGCCTTAGCAATCGCTAAACCAACTCCGAGAGGTTATTGACCATGCTGGAGCACGATCAACCTGACCACAAAGTTCTATTTCTTGCAAGCAAATCAAGAACATACAAGAAACTAAAATTGCAATTTGGATATTGCAAATATAAGAGGAGAGCTTTATTAATGAAGGTGGGGTTTTGTGACGTCTTGGTCTAGTCGTTGAACACAAACGAAGTAAGCGAAGCTGCAACTATGGCGAAATTTTAATCTAAACAAAACCCAAAGTCCAAACGGTGCCCTAAGGGTTGTATATATGGAGGAAGAGGGGGGAATTTCGTGGCCCTTGGAGAAGGGGTCCGAAACAAACCCTAACTCTTGTTTTCCCACACATATGGACTCTAAAACAGCCTATACTCAAGTATTTCGAAATTACATGGGCCTGGCCTAATAATAAGGTGACGGAGCACCTATAATAGCTTTCTGGAAGAAATTTATGATGTGACATCTTTTTATATTTCGTTCAAGGATTCATGCACTCATTATGGTGGCTTCAAAGTCCTGAAATCATCACTTGTTACTCCGTTCTTGTTACCCTTGCGCATGACATCATCTCCATGATTTATCTTGCTCCAATTTTCATCCTTCTTGTCCAAGCTAGGCCCTTCATTTGTAAGCAAGACAAATGTATCCAATTTAGGCACCATCATATTCTCATGACCAAGAAACGGAACTACCTTGTAATTTAATTGACGTGTGCGAGCTCTAGTAATTGGTCCAGTATGTATAGCAGCAGGGGCTGTGGGTGTAACAATGGTATTGATGTCCTCATCACCTCGTGTTTCCCCGCTGTTCTTCGTGTTCTTCGTGGGATCCCCTCCAAATCAAGAAAGATTGGTCTTAGGGTTTCCACCCTACATCATCTTGGTATCATGAGCCTTGGTTGATCACAAATTTGGAGCCCCTACCCAGGTTTTCTAGCCTTGTTTTGTTGATTTTGTCCCAATTTCGAAAATCCCCACAAAATAGCCCCCAAATTTTTTTGTGATTTCTTTGTTTTGATGAAGTTTTGTTGGATTTTATCTGTGGATTAGATATGTTGCGGGTAGATCTAGCTTTCCCCCATCTTTTTCCCCATTTCCATCCACACATTCACCCAATATTTGCCCAAAATTTTCCCCTCCAATACGAACCCTAGAGTTCATTCCGTGCCTGAAATAGCACAGGCACCGGACGTCCGACGACCATCGGTAGTCCGACCCAGACTGGACATCCGACGAACCCTGACGAAACTGAACATTGTTTAGCCCCCCGACCCACTTCCACTTCCGCTTACGCACTCCCATACCACTACACCTTCCGTACCACCACCGCTCTCTGCAACCACCATAGCTTACCTGTTTCCAACTCCGACAATTTTGACAAGTTCTTTTGTTTTGAGAATTTGAGTTGTGGTTCCCGTTTCCTACCATTTTTCTGCTAAATAGGGACGGTTCGGCTTTGACATTACCATCGCTCATCTTCGCCCTGGACTTGTCATCAACAATAAGCACTTCACCATTTTGATACACACGACCATAAGAAAGGACGGTAACTTTGACAACACCTTTGTGCATGCCTTGCCATTACATTGATAACCCCATAGCCCATTTTGAGTATTGTCGTCAACGTTACGTGTGCACATTAGCGATCATCATCTCTTTGCATATATCACATCATATTGGTATCTGTATCTTGATACCATCTCTTGTGTCACAAGGTTCTCCTAGCATATACACAATTGCTATCTTGGGTCGTGAAGTTTTGCATAAGTGTCCTAGCAAAACAGCTCAAAGAGAAAGAGCCAAACAAGCTTTTAAGAAAAAGAGAAAGATAAGCAAAGAGCTTTTAAGCAAGAACTATAGCATCATACTACATTATGATTGCCATACTCGATCATTTTGAATCATACCACTGGCACATCATACATATATAGCATACTCGGGATAGAAGTCGTTGCATTTTTGCTTGTAGGTTGTGCACAAATCTCGTATCTACCTACTGTGCAATCGCGCTAGTGTCTCTCTAGAGTTGTCCAACAAGAGCATTTTCCGTGGATTCCACATTTTGCGCTCGTTCCTTGGTTGCACGACCCCATTTATCTATCTGTGTGTGTGTTTTCGTGTGCCCTTCACTATTGGTCCACTTGTTGCATTTGCAAATTTGCGAATCTTTCTCAACATCATTGAGTCTCGCTAGCAATTGCATAAATTTTTTCCACCATCCTAAGCAAGCTCCACCAAAGGCTTTAGTTGTGTAGGTGTGAGAGATTGACGAGATACGGTACCAATTGTGATATTTCCTTGTTACATCATTGATTGATCATTGATCCATTCTCAACATCGGTTAAGGTACATTTGGTATAGTTCTTCTTTTTCTCCCACTCACACATTTACATGGAATGATGGATAGGCCAACTACTTCTACCAACCCACTCTTCATTGAGCAAGATGAGGACCCGAACAACTGCATCACCAAGAACCATGTCTTATACGCACAAAGACTTTGCATCAAGAACAACAAGCATTGAACGACCATATCAACAACCTCGCTACCGACTTGCGACAATCCGAGCAACGTACAAGAGACTACTTCGACAACAAGCTCGATGAACAAAAACAAGAGAGCAATGCAAGAATGGACGAGATTTGTGCCTTATTGGTCAACCGCTCTTCTACCACTTTGTCCTATTCGAGGCGGGGTCACTCGAGTCGACATTCCTATGACACCATCTTCAGCTCAAGTACACCGGCATTGAACACTCTTCACCGAGCCGCGAGCCAAGACCGCGAAGCAAACCGGAACCCTCTACACGGCAAAAGTCCACAAGAGCAATTCGAAGAGAAAGAACATCGGCATCGTCAAAATCAAGCTATCCTTGCGCAAGCACAAGAAAGGCAACTCCAATGCCAACAAGAGGAAGCGCAAGAACGCCAACGCCAACGAGAGCAAATGCAAGAGCAGCAACGCCAACACCAAGATGAGCAAGGCACCGACGCTCTCTATCAACAACAACAACGGCGTGAAGCACAAGCCCTTGAGGCGAACATGCCCTCCTTGACACCAATCGTGCCGTCGCCGCCTGCCATCGACATGTTCGCGAAGAAGAAGAAGCACTTCATGAGGAAATACATGAACAAGGACATCAAGCATGATTGCATCGCCAAGTTCCACAAGCTTGACCATAAGCTAGACAAGAACCACACGTTCGTCAAGAGCAACAAAACATTGAGAATCCTCCATGCCAAGAGCAACTTGAAGAGGAAAGGGTGATGCAGTAAAGCAGCGTAAGTATTTCGCTTAGTTTTTGAGAACCAAGGTATCAATCCAGTAGGAGACTACGCGCGAGTCACCTCGTATCTACCCAAACAAATAAGAACCTCGCAACCAACGCGATAAAGGGGTTGTCAATCCCTTCACGGCCACTTGCAAGAGTGAGATCTGATAGAGATAATGATAATAAGATAAATATTTTTGGTATTTTTATGATATAGATTGAAAGTAAAGATTGCAAAATAAGATAGATTGGAAACTTGTATGATGGAGAATAGACCCGGGGGCAATAGGTTGCACTAGTGGCTTCCTCAAGATAGCATAAGTATTACGGTGGGTGAACAAATTACTGTCGAGCAATTGATAGAAAAGCGAATAATTATGAGAATATCTAGGTATGATCATGTATATGGGCATCATGTCCGTGAAAAGTAGACCGACTCCTGCCTGCATCTACTACTATTACTCCACACATCGACCGCTATCCAGCATGCATCTAGAGTATTAAGTTCATAAGAACAGAGTAACGCCTTAAGAAAGATGGCATGATGTAGAGGGATAAACTCATGCAATATGATGTAAACCCCATCTTTTTATCCTCGATGGCAACAATACAATATGTGTCATTTCCCTTTTTGTCAGTGGGATCGAGCACCGCAAGATTGAACCCAAAGCTAAGCACTTCTCCCATTGTAACAAATATCAATCTAGTAGGCAAACCCAAACTGATAATTCGGAGAGACTTGCAAAGATAAACCAATCAAACATAAAAGAATTCAGAGAAGATTCAAATATTGTTCATAGATAAACTTGACCATAAACCCACAATTCATCGGATCTCGACAAACGCACCGCAAAAGAAGATTACATTGAATAGATCTCCAAGAGAATCAAGGAGAACTTTGTATTGAGATCCAAATAGAGAGAAGAAGCCATCTAGCTACTACCTATGGACCCGAAGGTCTGAAGTGAACTACTCACACATCATCGGAGGGGCCATGGAGTTGATGTAGAGGCCCTCCGTGGTCAATGCCCCTCCGACGGAGGTCCGGAAAAGGCCCCAAGATGGGATCTTTTGGGTACAGAAGGTTGCGGCAGTGGAAATAGGGTTTCGTGGAGCTCCTGGATGTTTGCGGAGTATATGGATATATATAGGAGGAAGAAGTAGGTCGGTGGAGCAACGAGGGGCCCACGAGGGTGGAGGGCATGCCCCCCTGCCTTGTGGCCTCGTTGATTGTTTCTTGATGTCCACTCCAAGTCTCCTGGATCACGTTTGTTCCAAAAAATAACGCTCCCAAAGGTTTCATTCCGTTTGGACTCCGTTTGATATTCCTTTTCTGCGAAACAGTAAAATAGGCAAAAAAACAGCAATTTGGACTGGGCCTCCGGTTAATAGGTTAGTCGCAAAAATAATATAAAAGTGTAAAATAAAGCCCATTATCATCCAAAATAGATAATATAATAGCATGGAACATTCAAAAATTATAGATACGTTGGAGACGTATCAAGCATCCCCAAGCTTAATTCCTGCTCGTCCTCGAGTAGGTAAATGATAAAAACAAAATTTTTGATGTGGAATTCTTCCTAACATATTTCTCAATGTAATTTTTCTTTATTGTGGCATGAATGTTCAGATTCGAAAGATTCAAGATAAAAGATTAATATTGACATAGAAATAATAATACTTCAAGCATACTAACTAAGCAATCATGTTTTCTCAAAATAACATGGCTAAAGAAAGTTATCCCTACAAAATCATATAGTCTGGCTATGCTCTATCTTTATCACACAAAATATTAAAACATGCACAACCCCGATGACAAACCAAGCAATTGTTTCATACTTTTGATGTTCTCAAACTTTTTCAATCTTCACGCAATATATGAGCGTGAGGCATGGGTATATCACTATGGTGGAATAGAATGGTGGTTGTGGAGAAGACAAAAAGGAGAAGATAGTCTCACATCAACTAGGCGTATCAACGGGCTATGGAGATGTCCATCAATAGATATCGATGTGAGTGAGTAGGGATTAACATGCAACGGATGCACTAGAGCTATAAGTGTATGAAAGCTCAACAAAAGAAACTAAGTGGGTGTGCATCCAACTTGCTTGCTCACGAAGACCTAGGGAAATTTGAGGAAGCCCATCATTGGAATATACAAGCCAAGTTCTATAATGTAAAATTCCCACTAGTTTATGAAAGTGACAACATAGGAGACTCTCTATCATGAAGATCATGGTGCTACTTTGAAGCACAAGTGTGGAAAAAGGATAGTAACATTGTCCCTTCTCTCTTTTTCTCTCATTTTTTTATTTGGGCCTTCTTTCTTTTTCTTTTCTTTTGGCCTCTTTTTTTTGTCCAGAGTCTCATCCCGACTTGTGGGGGAATCATAGTCTCCATCATCCTTTCCTCACTGGGACAATGCTCTAATAATCATGATCATCACATCTCTTTTTACTTATAACTCAAGAATTACAACTCAATACTTAGAACAAAATATGACTCTATGTGAATGCCTCCGGCGGTGTACAGGGATCTGCAATGAATCGAGAGTGACATGTAATAAAAAATTATGAACGGTGGCTTTGCCACAAATACAATGTCAACTACATGATGATGCAAAGCAATATGACAATGATGAAGCGTGTCATAACAAACGGAACCGTGGAAAGTTGCATGGCAATATATCTCGGAATGGCTATGGAAATGCCATAATAGGTAGGTATGGTGGCTGTTTTGAGGAAGGTATATGGTGGGTTTATGGTACCGGCGAAAGTTGCGAGGTACTAGAGATGCTAGCAATGGTGGAAGGGTGAGAGTGCGTATAATGCATGGACTCAACATTAGTCATAAAGAACTCACATACTTATTGCAAAAATCTATTATTTATCGAAACAAAGTACTACGTGCATGCTCCTAGGGGGATAGATTGGTAGGAAAAGATCATCGCTCGTCCCCGACCGCCACTCATAAGGAAGGCAATCAATAAATAAATCATGCTCCGACTTCATCACATAACGGTTCACCATACGTGCATGCTACGGGAATCAAAAACTTCAACACCAGTATTTCTCAAATTCAGAACTACTCAACTAGCATGACTCTAATATCACCATCTCCATATCTCAAAACAATCATCAAGTATCAAACTTCTCTTAGTATTCGATGCACTTATATGAAAGTTTTTATTATGCCTAAAAGCAAATTGCCATGTTGTTCTAAAGGACTCTCAAAATAATATAAGTGAAGCATGAGAGATCAATTATTTCTATAAAATAAAACCACCGTCGTGCTCTAAAAGATATAAGTGAAGCACTAGAGCAAAGACTATATAGCTCAAAAGATATAAGTGAAGCACATAGAGTATTCTAATAAATTCTAATTCATGTGTGTCTCTATCAAAAGGTGTGTACAGAAAGGATGATTGTGGTAAACTAAAAATCAAAGACTCAAATCATACAAGACGCTCCAAGCAAAACACATATCATGTGGCGAATAAAAATATAGCTCCAAGTAAAGTTACCGATGAACGAAGACAAAAGAGGGGATGCCTTCCGGGGCATCCCCAAGCTTAGGCTTTTTGGTGTCCTTGGATTTACCTTGGGGTGCCTTGGGCATCCCCAAGCTTAGGCTCTTTCCACTCCTTGTTCCATAATCCATCAAATCTTTACCCAAAACTTGAAAACTTCACAACACAAAACTTAACAAAAAATCTCGTGAGCTCCGTTAGCGAAAGAGAACAAAACACCACTTCAAGGTACTGTAATGAACTCATTCTTTATTTATATTGGTGTTAAACCTACTGTATTCCAACTTCTCTATGGTTTATAAACTCTATTGCTAGCCATAGATTCGTGAAAATAAGCAAACAACACACGAAAAAACAGAATCTGTCAAAAACAGAACATTCTTTAGTAATCTGTAACTAACGCAAACTTATGGAACCCCAAAAATTCTAAAATAAATTTCTGGACGTGAGGAATTTACCTATTAATCATCTTCAAAAAGAATTAACTAAATAGCACTCTCCAATCAAACATGGCAGCAATTCTCGTGAGCACTAAAGTTTCTGTTTTTTACAGCAAGATCAAAAAGACTTCCCCCAAGTCTTCCCAATGGTTCTACTTGGCACAAGCACTAATTAAACACAAAAAACGCAACAAAAACAGAGGCTAGATAAATTATTTATTACTAAACATGAGAAAAAAAGGAATAAAAATAAAATTGGGTTGCCTCCCAACAAGCGCTATCGTTTAACGCCCCTAGCTAGGCATAAAAGCGAAGATAGATCTAGGCATTGCCATCTTTGGTAGGAAATTCTTCGGTAGGACACATATAACTCTTAGGAGTTTCTTTTTTATTAATTATCAAACTCCTAGGCACGAAATCAAGAAAATCATTTGTAGCAAAAGGTTCCTTAAGGATAGTGAGAAAGTTGGGGTGAACACTTATGGATTTGAGGTCCGCATTTCCTTTACTAGAAGTTTCACCCTTATTTTTAGGAACATACATCAATTTGGAAATCTTAGCATTAGAAGGAGTATTTTTCACGGAAGAAAAGGCAGACCCTAGGTTGGTAATAATATCCTCAATTTTATCAATTCTAGTGGAATCTTGATCTATCTTTTCATTAACCATAGGTTCCTTTTCTTTAAAAAATTTATGAGCAACTCCTACCTTAGATCCGTATTGGGTAATTTGGTTATGGATCTTTCTATCCAAATTTTCAATCAACTCTATGGTGGCAACTTTATTTTCAATAATTTCAAGCCGTTGCATCACGTGTTCCAAAGTTAAAATAGGTCCATTAACCAAAAGAGGTGGTGGGCCAAACAAATCTATCATAGCATTATAAGAATCAAAAGTATGGCTACCCAAGAAATTTCCTCCGGTAATGGTATCAAGAATATATATATTCCAAGGAGTGATTCCTACATAAAAATTGCGAAGAAAAATGGAAGTAGATTGCTTCCTAGTAGATCTATTTTGCTCATTGGAAATTATGTACCAAGCATCTTTTAGATTTTCTCCCTCCCTTTGTTTAAAGTTAAGAACTTCATTCTCGGGAGACAAAGGAGTAGATAAAGGACTAGCCATAACGATGAAGCAAGCGGAAAAGAGGTGAATGGAAAGAGAGGGCAAAAGGAAAGGAGGGCGAATAAAACGGCAAGGGTGGAGTGGGAGAGAGGAAAACGAGACGCAAATGGCAAATAATGTAATGCGAAGGATAAGAGTTGTGATGGGTACTTGGTATGTCTTGACTTGGCGTAGATCTCCCCGGCAACGGCGCGAAAAATCCTTCTTCCTACCTCTTGAGCATTGCGTTGGTTTTCCCTTGAAGAGGAAAGGGTGATGCAGTAAAGCAGCGTAAATATTTCCCTCGGTTTTTGAAAACCAAGGTATCAATCCAGTAGGAGACCACGCGCGAGTCACCTCGTACCTAGACAAACAAATAAGAACCTTGCAACCAACGCGATAAAGGGGTTGTCAATCCCTTCACGGCCACTTGAAAGAGTGAGATCTGATAGAGATAATAATAATAAGATAAATATTTTTGGTATTTTTATGATATAGATTGAAAGTAAAGATTGCAAATTTAAATAGATTGGAAACTTGTATGATGGAGAATAGACCCAGGGGCCATAGGTTTCACTAGTGGCTTCCCTCAAGATAGCATAAGTATTACGGTGGGTGAACAAATTACTGCCGAGCAATTGATACAAAAGTGAATAATTATGAGAATATCTAGGTATGATCATGTACATAGGCATCACGCCCGTGACAAGTAGACCAACTCCTGCCTGCATCTACTACTATTACTCCACACATCGACCGCTATCCAGCATGCATCTAGAGTATTAAGTTCATAAGAACAGAGTAACGCCTTAAGCAAGATGACATGATGTAGAGGGATAAACTCATGCAATATGATGTAAACCCCATCTTTTTATCCTCGATGGCAATAATACAATATGTGTCGTTTCCCTTTCTGTCACTGGGATCGAGCACCGCAAGATTGAACCCAAAGCTAATGCAACGCCCTGAGTCCGATGTGCCAGGTGTCGTCCAGTTATTCGCTGTTGTTGCCTTGTCATTGCTTGTGTGTCATGCATTGCATATCATGTCATCATGTGCATTTCATTTGCATACATGTTCATCTCATGCGTCCGAGAATTTTCCCCGTTGTCCGTTTTGCATTCCGGCGCTCCGTTCTCCTCCGGTGGTCATTTCTACCTTTCTTTCATGTGTGGGGGTTAAACATTTCCGGATTGGACCGAGACTTGCCAAGCGGCCTTGGTTTACTACTGTTAGACAGCCTGTCAAGTTTCGTACCATTTGGACTTCGTTTGATGCTCCAACGGTTAACCGAGGGACCGAGAAGGCCTCGTGTGTGTTGCATCCCAACACCCCTCCATTTTGGCCCAAAACCCACCTAAACCTCCTCCATCATCTCGGTCGTTCGATCACGATCGCGTGGCCGAAAACCACACCTCATTTGGACTCTCCTAGCTCCCTCTACCTATAAATATGTGGCCTCCCCCAAAAATTCCGCGGTACAAAACCCTAGCGTCTTCCTCCTCGCGCCCGGACAAAACACCCGCCCGCCGGACATGTCCGCGCCGCCACGCTGGACCAATCTGGCCTCACCACGTCAGCGCCGCCGCTTTTCTCTCTCCTCCGCGCCCGCCAGATCTGGGCGGCCGCCCCGCGCCCGTCCGCCACCGCATGCCCGCCCGATCCGCCGCCGCGCGCTTCGCCCCGCTCGCCAGCCACCTTGCTCGCTCGCCGTCGGCCGTCGCCTTGCCTCGCGCTTCGCCGCGCCGCCGCCGCATCCTTCACCCCACCGCCCTAGCTGCTGCGCTCGCCGGCGCGCCGCTCGCCGACGCCGGCACCACCGCGCCAGGCTGCCTCGGGTGCCGTGCACCACCGCCGGCGCCGCTCGCCGGAGATGCCTCGTCGCCGGTGTTCTTCTCAGGTGACTCAGGTCCGTTTGGGATCGGGACAAGATCCACCCGCCCCCGATCCAAACGCCACCCCTAGATCTGCACCGCGCCGTCCCGCACCACGAGATCCCGTTGACTTTCTCCGGAGGTGAAATTTCACTAAGTCCCCGAGATTTCCATGTTTCATATGCCCATATTCATCATGTCGTAACTTTGCATCCGTAGCTCCGATTCATGCATATATCTTATCAACATGTTCGCCTCAGAGAGTACATCATTTCATCTCATTGCATCATTTTCATTTGAGTTCATCTTGATGCCCGAAATGCTGTTAGAAGAGTGCTGCTTGAGATAATTGTCAGATCTGCCGCTCCATTTAGATATTTGTCATTTTTTCCATGATTATTGTGTGCATGATATGCCCATGAGCTCTACATATGTTTTGTTAAGGGTTTTGCCATCTATCCAGAGGTGCAACCCATGTATTTTTGTGATGTGTGTGGTGACTAGCACAAGCTTGCTAACTGAGGCACTTAGTAATGCTGATTTCAGGGACTTAGCATTTCCACTAAGTCCTTGGACTGTTTATCTCATTATGCCATATGTTCATGTTGTTTCCTAGTGATTCGTGCCTCTTTTGAGGATGATCAGTAAGGATGTTTTATTAATCTTGTAGTGCTCTATCCATCCATGTCTTAGTTTGCAATTATGGAGCACCCTAGCTTGAGTCAATCGAGCTCTACTTTTGCTACTTCGTGAATCCGGGCAGATTGCCTACTTGTTAGCGATTTTGCCGAGGATGTTGTAGTTGATCCGTGCATGCTATGTTATTGTTCTTGCCATGTCTAGCTTGCATTTTGTGTATTCTCGATGCGTGTATGCTTAGATTATCATGACTTGCTACGTAGTGAGTGCATCGAGCTCGTAAACATGCCTACTTGATATCTGTTTTCAGCATGCTCCAGTTTTCATTAAGTTTGAGAACTGATTATGTTTTGCCATGTTCACATGCTTGCAAAAGTGTTTTCTGATCCCTATTGGCTCAAGGTCACTAAGGGACTTTTGTTAAGCTTTTTGAGTAGCTCCATGCCATGTTTTACTTTGCCATGTTCAGGTCCTGTAGCATGTAGTTTTGTTGCTCCAAAGAGTGCTATCTGATCTAAGATTCCAGACTAGTGTTAATTTCACCAAGTTTGAAATCGGTTTACCATATGCATTTTTGCCATGCTTGTTTGAACCTGTTAATGGATGAATTGGCCGTAGCTCAGTGCTAGTCTTTTGTTAAGCATCTTGAGCGGATCCCTTCCATGTATTTTTTTGTCATGTTTGGGTGCTGTAGCATGTCCATCTTGTTGCATTTAGATGGCTACTTGCTGTAAATCGCAGAACGTGGTCACATTTGAATCGCTTGCCATTTCCAAACCGTAACTCCGATTCAGGTGATCTTTATATCGTTTTCAAGCGATTTCATCTCATTTTTCCAGTGGCACACTTGGTTGTCCAAGTTAAGGCCAGGTTCACGCATTCCTTGCCAAATCATGCATATGCATCGCATACCGCATCCCGCATATCATACCATGTTCATGTGTTGGTTGTTTACTATGTTGTATGCTTCTTTCCGGTGTTGCTTCTTCGGGTTGGTTACGATAACGTCGTGTTGTGAGGATTCGTTCGACTACGTCCGTTTGTCTTCTTCATTGGACTCGTTCTTCTTCCTTGCGGGATTTCAGGCAAGATGATCATACCCTCGAAATCACTTCTATCTTTGCTTGCTAGTTGCTCGCTCTTTTGCTATGCCTATGCTATGATGCCTACCACTTGCTTATCATGCCTCCCAAATTTCCATGTCAAACCTCTAACCCACCATGTCCTAGCAAACCGTTGATTGGCTATGTTACCGCTTTGCTCAGCCCCTCTTATAGCGTTGCTAGTTGCAGGTGAAGATTGGGGACCGTTCCTTGTTGGAACATTATTTACTTGTTGGGATATCACAATATATCTTATTTAATTAATGCATATATATACTTGGTAAAGGGTGGAAGGCTCGGCCTTATGCCTGGTGTTTTGTTCCACTCTTGCCGCCCTAGTTTCCGTCATATCGGTGTTATGTTCCCGGATTTTGCGTTCCTTACACGGTTGGGTATAATGGGAACCCCTTGAAAGTTCGCTTTGAATAAAACTCCTCCAGCAGGGCCCAACCTTGGTTTTATCATTCGCCACCTAGCCTTTTTCCCTTGGGTTAGGCCAGCCCAAGGGTCATCTTATTTTAACCCCCCCCCCCCGGGCCAGTGCTTGTCTAAGTGTTGGTCCGAACTGAGTAGACTGCAGGGCCATCTCGGGGAAACTTGAGGGCTGGTTTTACTCGTAGGATGTCTCATCCGGTGTTGCCCTGAGAACGAGATATGTGCAGCTCCCATCAGGATGTCGGTGCATCGGGTGGCTTTGCTGGACTTGTTTTACCATTGTCGAGGATGTCTTGTAGAACTGGGATACCGAGTCTGATCAGAATATCTCGGGAGGAGGTCCATTCCTTCGTTGACCGTGAGAGCTTGTCATGGGCTAAGTTGGGACACCCCTGCAGGGATTTGAACTTTCGAAAGCCGTGCCCGCGGTTATGGGTAGATGGGAATTTGTTAACGTCCGGTTGTAGAAAACCTGAAGTTTGACCTTAATTAAAATGCATCAACCGCGTGTGTAACCGTGATGGTCTCTTTCCGGCGGAGTCCGGGAAGTGAACACGGTGTTGGAGTTATGTTTGACGTAGGTTTCTCTAGGATCACTTCTTGATCATAGATTTTCGACCGTGCTTTTGCCTTCTCTTCTCGCTCTCATTTGTGTATGTTAGCCACCATATATGCTAGTCGCTTGCTGCAGCTCCACCTCATACCTTTATCTTACCCGTAAGCTTAAATAGTCTTGATCGCGAGGGTGTGAGATTGCTGAGTCCCCGTGACTTACAGATACCTCCAAACCAGCTTGCAGGTGCCGATGAGTCCATGCCGATGACGCAACCAAGCTCAGGAGGAGCTCGATGAAGATCTTGTCCTTTGTGTTGTTTCATTCTAGTTGATCAGTAGTGGAGCCCAGTTGGGGTCGATCGGGGACCTTTGTCGCTTTTGGGGTTCTTCTTTTACTTTGGATCCGTAGTCGGACCTTGATTGTATTTGGATGTTGTAATGCTTTATTCATGTAACTGTGTGAAGTGGCGATTGTAAGCCAACTATGTATCTCTTTCCCTTATGTATTACATGGGTTGTGTGAAGATTACCTCACTTGCGACATTGCTTTCAATGCGGTTATGCCTCTAAGTCGTGCTTCGACATGTGGGAGATATAGCCGCATCGAGGGCGTTACAGCTAAGTACTTCTCCGATTGCAAGAAAGATCAATCTAGTAGGACAAACCAAACTGATAATTCGAAAAGACTTGCAAAGATAAACCAATCATACATAAAAGAATTCAGAGAAGATTCAAATATTGTTCATAGATAAACTTGATCATAAACCCACAATTCATCGGATCTTGACAAACACACCGCAAAAGAAGATTACATCAAATCGATCTCCAAGAGAATCGAGGAGAACTTTGTACTGAAATCCAAAGAGAGAGAAGAAGCCATCTAGCTACTACTCACACATCATCGGAGGGTCCATGGAGTTGATCTACAGGCCCTCCGTGATCAATGCCCCCTCCGGCGGAGCTCCAGAAAAGGCCCCAAGATGGGATCTCTCGGGTACAGAAGGTTGCGGCGGTGGAACTAGGGTTTGGTGGTGCTCCTGGATGTTTGCGGGGTATATGGATATATATAGGAGGAAGAATTAGGTCGGTGGAGCAACGAGGGGCCCACGAGGGTGGAGGGCGCGCCCCCTGCCTCGTGGCCTCCTCGATTGTTTCTTGACGTCCACTCCAAGTCTCCTGGATCACGTTTGTTCCAAAAATAACGTTCCCGAAGGTTTCATTCCGTTTGGACTCCATTTGATATTCCTTTTCTGCGAAAACTAAAATAGGCAAAAAAAACAGCAATTTGGGTTGGGCCTTCGGTTAATAGGTTAGTCCCAAAAATAATATAAAAGTGTAAAAAAAGCCCGTTATGATCCAAAACAGATAATATAATAGCATGGAACAATAAAAAATTATAGATACGTTGGAGACGTATCACAACTTGATTGATAATCCTCCATGTCAAGAACGTCATCATAATAGGCAAGAGCGCAATGAAGAGCACCGCTATGGCAAGCTCAAGTTCAACATGCCAAAGTTTTTCGGAAGCAAGATCGACAAGATCTTTCTCTTACACAACTATGATGAGGAGAAGAAGATCGCCATGGCATCTCTTGAGTTGCAAGACCATGTTCTTATTTGATGGGAGCAAGTCATCGAGCGACGCGAAGCCAGAGGCGAGTCACCCATGACCACTTGGAGTCAAATGAAGGATGTCATGAGAGCGTGATTTGTGCCAACACACTATAGCCGCGACTTATTCAAGAAATTGCAACTCCTCAAGGAAGGCACCAAGTCTGTTGAAGAGTACTACAAGGAAATGGAGATTGTTATAATTCGAGCAAATGTCACGGAATATGAGGAACAAACCATGGCACGCTTCTTGAATGGACTCAACCATCCTATCTAGAAGATTGCAGATTTCCAACCATACATGAACCTCATCAAGCTAGTACACTAAGCTACCAAGGCGGAGCGACAAGTGCAAGAAGAATACAAGTATGCCAAGTACTCTTCCAAGTCCTACAGCTCCTCCTACAACAAAGCTTCACCGACTACAATGAATCCTACCTCAACCAAACCTTCTACAAGCACCGTCGGCAAGTCAACTTACAAGACTTTGACATCGTCAATTTGTCCTCCTACTACAAGCAACTTCAAGCCAAGAGCTTCATCATCTACAACTCCTACCGACGATAGCTCCAAGTCAAGCTCCATCAAATGCTTCAAATGTCAAGGACGAGGCCACAAGTCCTATGAGTGCCAAACAAGACGAGATCATCAACGATGATGGCACCTATGACTGTATGAGTGATGACGAAATGGAATCCCTTGAGCACGTGGCCATGCTTCATCAAGTGAATGAGGGTGAATATAAACAAGTCTTTTGTGACAATGATCCGAGCCATCTCGTTGTCTCCAAGGTCTTGACACTTCAACAACAACAAGATGAGGACCAATGTTGCCACATCTTCCACACAAACGCCGGCATCAATGGACGTCCCATCAAGGTCATCATCGACAAAGGAAGTTGCCACAATTTGGCAAGTGAAGAGCTATGCGACAAGCTACAATTGGTCAGGATGAAGCACTCTCGCCTGTACAAAGTCTAATGGCTTAGCGACACCAGCACCATTCGCATCGAGCACACCGTGCAAGTATCATTCTAGATTGGCGCCTATGAGGATACCTTGGTATGTGATGTGGTACCTATGTTTGTTTGCCACCTCCTTCTTGGATGACCATGGTAATTCGACCGCGGCGTCATCCACAATGGCCGTACCAATCACTATAGCTTCAAGCTGAAGGGCAAGGAGTTCGTGCTACGATCTATGTCTCCAAGCCAAGTAATTTCCAACAAGCAAGCATCCACCCATCGTGGAAAGAATAGTGGGAGAGTGACCGACCAAAAGTAGAGTGAGAGCCACAATCCTAAAATGAGTGCCTCCATGATGAATGAGATCTAGTGCTATTTGCCACCGAAAGTGAGATGAGAGAAGTTTTTTAGAACTCATCAAGTGTTATGCATTTTGTCCTATTATGCAAGGACAACAAATCTACCACTAACACATTTCACCATCTACCTTTACTGTTATCTTCTATATTGCAGGAATTCCAAGATGTATTCCCCGATGAGCTACCTCCGGGTCTACCTCCTCTTCACGGCATCGAACATCGCATCAACCTCATCCCCGGAGCACCTCTTCCTAACAAGGCACCCTACTACCTCAACCCTGAGGAAACCAAGGAGATCCAACGGCAAGTACAACAACTCAGCGATAATGGCCATGTACGAGAAAGCTTGAGCCCTTGTGATGTCCCGATAATCCTTGTTCCCAATAAAGATGGTAAATATCGCATGTATTCTGGTTGTCGTCCTATCAATGCTATCATCGTTAGATACCGTCACCCCATTCCATGCTTAGATATTCTAGATGAGCTTAGAGGAGCCACAATATTTTCTAAGATTGATCTTAAGAGTGGCTACTATCAAATCGGCATACAAGAGGGAGATGAATGGAAAGCCACATTTAAGACCAAATTCAGGTTATATGAATGGATTGTTATGCCTATGGGCTTATCGGAAGCACCTGGTACTTTTATGCGCATCATGTACTTTGTCCTTAGACCCTATATTGGTGTATTTGTTGTAGTATACTTTGATGACATACTCGTGTTTAGAAAGTCGCTACAAGATCATGTGACACATATTAGAGAACCGTTTTGCAAACTCTTCACCAAGAGAGACTCTATGCCGACATGGACAAATGCAAAATTGGTGTAGACAAACTTGTTTTTCTAGGATTTGTTGTCTCTTAGAAGGGCGTGCATGTAGACGAAACAAAGATGAAGCTATTAAAACTTGGCCCCAACCAACAGACTTGCAACAAGTGCATAGCTTTCTTGGCCTAGCCGGATTTTATTGTCGCTTTGTGAAGGATTTTAGCACTATCGCTTTAATTACCTTTGCATGCCTTGAGCATGAAGAATGCACCTTTTGTTTGGGGACCATTACAAGATACCGCGTTGAATGAGCTTAAAAAATTTCTGACACAAGCCCCTTTGCCTTCTTTACCAAACTTTGATAAACCTTTTGAGGTACATTGTGATGCTAGTGGTATTGGCATAGGAGGTGTGTTAATGCAAGAGAAGCGCCCCACAACATATTTTAGTGAAAATCTTTCCGGAGCGCAACTTAACTACCCAATCTATGACAAAGAGCTATATGCTTTAGTGCGAGTCTTGCATGTTTGGCAGCATTATCTCCGCCCTCATGAATTCATTCTTCATATGGATCGTGAAACACTTAAGTATCTTAAGGGCCAAACTAAGTTGAATAAGCGTCATGCTAAGTGGAGTGAATTCATTGAGCCTTTTCCTTATGTAATCAAGTATATCAAAGGCAAAGATAATGTTGTGGCGGATGCGCTTTCCTGTAGATGCATGCTTATTACCCAACTTGAATTGAATGTCATTGTCTTTGAGCACATAAAAGACTTGTATGTGCATGATCCTACTTTTTCTATTCCATATGCCAAATGTTTGACGCATACATCTTGGGAACACTATTACACCAAAGACAGTTATCTTATGGGAGCTAACAAACTATGTATCCCCGAGTCTTCTCATCGTTTGTTACTTTTGCAAGAATCTCATGGAGGAGGACTTATGGGACACTTTGGACGCGACAAGACCTTTGCTACGCTCTCAAAGAACTACTTTCAGCCAAAGAAGTTCTATGACGTCTCACGCTACACCGACCGATGCTCTACATGTCGCAAAGCTAAGTTTAAATCTCAATCCCATGGTCTGTATATGCCTCTCCCTATTTTGTATCACCCATGGGAAGATATTAGTACGGACTTTGTGATTGGTTTGCCTCGAACTAGGAATGGCAAAGATTCCTAGTTTGTTGGTGTGGACCATTTCTCTAAAATAGCACATTTTATACCATGCAACAAGATAGACGATGCTTCAGATGTTGTAAATCTATTTTGTAGGGAATTTTTGCATCTACATGGAGTGCCAAAGACGATTGTCTCGAACCGCGATGTCAAGTTCCTAAGCTACTTTTGGAAGACCTTATGTGCCAAGCTCAGAATCAAGCTCTTGCTCTCTTCGGATGATGAGGACATCAATACCAGTGTTACACCCATAGCCCCTACTGCTATACATAGTGGACCTATTACTAGAGCTCGTGCATGCCAATTGAATTACCAGGTACTTCCGTTTCTTGGTGAAAATTCTAATGTTCAGGAGAATATGGTGTTGCCTAAATTGGATACATTTGTGTTGATTACTAATGAAGGGCCTAGCATGGACAATGGGGATAGACACTGGAGCAGGATCAAGCATGGAGATGAAGGCGCGTGTGAAGGAATCAGAATGACATTTTTAGTGCATATTTGAACAATTTGAAGCCTCCGTGATGACCTTACAAGGACATGGACGAAATATACAAGATGCCCCTTCATAACTTTTGTCCATAGCTTATTTTAGGTGCTCTGCCACCTTATTTTTGGGCCAAGCCCATATAATTTCAAAATACTTAAGTATAGGCTATTTTTAGAGTCCATACGTGTGGGTAACAAATTTAGGGTTGGTTTCGGACACCTCCCACAAGGGGCCGTGAAATTCCCCCTACTCCTCCATATATACTGCCCTTAGGGCATCGTTTAGACTTTGGGTTTTTTTAGAAGTCTACCATAGGTGCAACTTCGCGTACTTCATTTGTGTTCAACGACTAGACCAAGACATCACAGAACCCCACTTGATCAATAAAGATTTCCTCTTTTATTCACAATATCCAGATTGCAATTTCAGTTTCTTGCTTGTTCTTCGTTTGCTTGGAGGAAATAGACCCTCGTGGTCAGGTTGATCGTGCTCCGGCGTGGTCAATAACCTCTCGGAGTTGGTTTAGCGACTGCTAAGGCACGACGTCCTCCCACATTCGTAGTCACATCGTCAAAGTCTTCTCCACCAAAAACGATAGCCACCATCGCATCAAAAGATGGGACACCTTTGCCTCTATCAAATGGTATCAGATTTCCAGGTTGCTCGGTGAGATTTTCTAGTTTTTCATAGTTTAGATCGAGTCTGTTCTTCATACCTACAGTCCACGAAAAAAATCCAAAAAACTAGGGTTAGTTCCTCATATCCGAACCAATCACTACAAAAAAAAGACACATCCGTGACATTTTGGGCTGAACAAAAAAATTATGTCTTCTATGACGATAAATGTGACAAAACCCGGTATCATCATAGATGTGGTGGGCTCCTACTTTTATGAAAAATCATGACAGAAAATAGGCTTTTCATCCTGGGCGGGCCGGAGACGCAGCTGCATGACATTCTTTGGGCCGTCCATGACGGAAAAAATCATGGTAGAAGAGAGGGCGAGGAAAATATCGGAGAGTTCCCGGTTACAGTGGGTGGTCGCGGTCAAGCGATGCAGGGAGTGATTGCATGTTTCACTCGTACACGTATGTGCGTGGGTGCGAAGCATTGGGCTCTAAATGAACCCGAGCGAGGCGTTCGCTTACTGAACCCGAGTGATTGCACTAGCTACACGTTACTGAACTCGAGCGATTGATCGATCCCTGGATGTTAACCGAACCCTATCGAGCGATTCCTTTGCTACTGCTGCTAACTGAAGATGAACCAACCTGCTGCCTCTTGATGAACAGTGAGCATTGTTGGGAGTTGGATGAACAGTGAGCGTTGTAGATAATTTACTTTCTATGCATGCTTAGTAGTACTAAAAAGAAAATCCAAAAATATTTCCTTGTTCTTCTTTTGCTTGTTGGGAGCTTTCCTGTGTAAATGGTTTTTCTCGTTTTTGCTTTTCCCTTTATTTTCTTGCTAAAGAAAACCAAAAATTCCAAAAATATTTCAGTGTGTTTCTCTGAATTTCTTTTCCTTTTTTATTTGAGTTGTACCAAGGAGAAGACCACGATGAAAATGTTGAGTGGCTCTCATATGAATAATTGTTGAACTAATAAAGAGCACATTTTACCGTGTCTTCTCCTGTTGAATAAGATGTTTGTAGATTCCAGCTTAGTCCATGGCACTCTTGCGCTATTATTAATTTCATATCATTTGGTCATGAAAGTGAAAGGCAATAATGATGACATTCGATGAACTAGCCGTGGCAAAGAGAAACTGGTATGAACTCGATTTGTCCTTTCTGTGTAGAATGTTTAACCTAGCGTCCATCATCCCATTATGATTAAACATGTTTGCAATGATAATTAGAGATTATAGTTTCTCATGTCATGCATAAGTAGCTGGGAGTTTATAATGATTGTGATGTGGTATGATGATATGGTATCCTCCTCTGAATGTTCAAGTGGCTTGACTTGGTACATGTTCATGCATGTAGTTGAATCAAATCCAACAAAGCCTCTATAATGTTTATGTTCATGGTGTTCAAATCCTACTCATGCTAGTGTCCAATGTTACTTATGCACTACTAGGGAAAACCCTAGCAGTAGCGCTGGTTTTGTGCTCACTAGTAGCGCGGGTAGGCGCGCTACTAATAAGGCGGTATGGCTATTGCTTAGCAGTAACGCGTGCCCGCACGCGCTATTGCTAGGACAAATAGCTGCAGCGTTTGTTCACTCCCAAACTACTGCTAATGTAACTACTGGCAGCGTGTTTTCTCTCCATCGCTACTAGTATTCTTTTTTTATTTTTTTATTTTTAGTGTATTTATGCACCATCGTAAAAATATTGGTACAATACCAGTTATGAGGTTTACATCATTATGTCCATAACAGTGTGTCAAATGAAGGTGGATTAGGTTCAAGTGGAGGCAATATGTGGTGCATGTCAAAAGTATACTACTAATCCAAACTTGATCTAGTTTGGACTAGTAGTACTTTCGATGTGCACCACATGTTGCCTCCACTTGAATCTAATCCGCCAGCACAAGCTATTTAATCATCATCATAGTCATTACCACCAACAGTATTTATTTAATCACCACTAACACTAGCTAATAATAATCATCATAGTCATTACCACCAACACTAGCTATTTTATCATCATAGTAATAGTGTAGCACATCATCATCCTCAAACTCATTTCTAGCTAGCTAATCACTTCTGCTGCTCTCTCTTAGGTAAAATAACATAAAACATGTGTAGCTCTCCTCCTTGATCAAGTTGGAGCATGCAGATGAACCTGTCTCCTAATCGTGGGTAGCGCATCTATTTGCTGCCCCTAGTACTTCTCTGCGCTTCTCCATCACACATTTGGTCCAGTCTTGCACTATTAAGCATCCGTCGCTAATCTTGAATGCACTAAAGTAATCTGTAGGATATATTGGCCATAAGCTAATAATACTCATGGTACCTTTAGTCTCGATCCCATAAGGCACAACATTCATCGGGAGTCCCTGTTGAAGAACATCGTATGGTAACATACTTAGCAATGAAGTTTAGCTTCAAAAATAATGTATGGAAAATATGCACTAAGGACAAATAGTAAAAATCTTACCATCCTTCCTAAATATATGTGACCGTAGTTCATTACGAACACTATTGGCCACACGTTTTCAGTACTAACATTTCTAAGTGCAGGAAGAAAATTTGTCTTGACAGTATCAAGATCCTCAAGCCATGAAACATAATGACTTAGCTCCTCGCAGTTTAGTTCAGCCTCGGGACAGTAGTAGGTCATGTCTACCAAGCGCTGGACATGTTTGCTTGCACCGAAATAAGCTGACAATACAAATTAGTTGTCAACTATTTTTGAATAAACAATATCAAAGACATAAATATGGTTGAGAAACTTACATAATGGTATAACAGGAGGCGTCTGCACATCAACCCAGATGTCGGTATTACCTTCAATATCATCTTCCGGACGAATATCAAAGGTGATAACCATATCAGGCTCAAATGCATAAGTCTTGCATAGTGCTCGCCATGTTTTGCATCCAAAATAAGTGTGGTCGTCTGAATTGTATAATTTTGCGTGGAAAATATAACCATGCTCGGTCTTCAAGTAAACTTTCTTTTCCTCCATAGTACGACTGAAACCTATCTTATCCAATACAAAAACTCTTGCATGGCAGGGGATACGCTAGTAGAATAGTAAAAAAAGACTTGTCATGCTTAAATTATAAGTTGAAGCAAATGAAGCAAATGTCATGCTTAATTACGGAAAAAGACTTGTTGTTGTGACTTACTGTATCCACTTCGAAGTTCTCATCCAGCTTGATGCTGAATAGCCTATCATCATCTAGGAAGATTCCGTCGCACAGGCCGCGCTCGTCTTCGAAGTATTTGCAAATAACGAAATCCTTTTCGTCGTCAGACATTTCCTATGTTCATAGTTAAAACATTAATTGAAAATCGATCGAAGACAACTACCAGGATACTCAACACACAAATCCGGGGCACTCGATATTTCCTACATATTCTGGCACAAGTCATGCCAAAATTCATGGAAAATCCAGCATGACCTTTGCTAAAATAGGACATATCGAGCGCCTGAAATTTGCCGGAACCAAAATGAATCAACACTCCAGCAAAACATAGGCCACTCGGAGGTGTAACCTGCAAACATGACCGGCCACTTGGGCAAGCACATATCCTATTTGAGCAACACAAAATATACACTTCAAAATATCTTATAGGACTCAAATTAGCATGCATTCAATAAGCAAAAGTAAATCATCTCATGCTTCCGTACATCGTCGAATATTATCACTAATACATCCCGAATAGTGTCATACATATAACATCACTAATACAACTAAAACCCTAGCACGCGACGGGTTTCGGTGCGGGTGGTGGACACCCACAGAGAAGGAACCATCACGGGATCATAGCTCCAGTAAGATCCCTGGAGAACCTGCCAGGTATTGGAGAACCTGTGCTCCAACGCAAACAAGTAGTGACAGACATGCGCGTCCTCCTCACTGACACGGTGACGCACCACCTCCGCGGGGTCCTCGAGCCTCTGGACCGTCACTGGCCCACGCGACCACCACCAAAGAAGGTTCGGGTCAACGACAGGCTGGCTCCTCACCAACCTACGCCCCCGGTAGGTAGCGCCTCCCAGTACCACCCCGGCGGAGCCCAGTCCCAGACATGGCCCATCTGGTCAAGCAGGTGTCGTCCTCTGCCGACTCGACGACGAGGATGCGGGATAGGCATTGTCCACGTCGATGCGGGAAAAATTGCTTTAACTAAAAAATAGCAACAAGTTCTTACTAACAAGTTCTATTAATTCAACTAGTTCTTATTAAAAATAAACTTACTATAAATAAAAATAAACTAGTGCCTAATTAGTACCTAGTTCTTACTAACTAATTAGTAGCTAGGAACTACTGCCCTAATTACCATCTAATTTGATGAAGCTAGGGGTGGAAAGTGGTAGCGGATATTCCAATTATCCAACTAGAAAGTGAAATAAGTGGTCAAATTTTACTCGTTTTATGATTCATCTTAGAAATTTGATTCGTTTCCACCCTTACATGAACCCTAACTCATTTGAGCCGCATCCGCATCCGATTCATTTCCACCCTTACATGAACCCTAACTAATTTGATGCAACTAAAATATAAAGAAACCCTAGGCAGAGGTAGGGGAGAGGGAGGAGCAGGCGTGCTCACCTCGGGTGCCTACGACGAGGGAGGGGCAGGCGGCGTCGAGGTCGGGGTCGGGGCTCGGGCGCGCGGCGGATGGCGGTGTCGAGGTCGGGGTCGGGGGCGGCGTCCGGGGCGGCGTTGAGGTCGGGGGCGGGGGCGGCGTAGAGGGTGTGCGGAGAGCATGCGGCGGCCGACGGGCGACAGCGATGGCGAGAGTGGAGAGCTGGATTTGGGGGAAGTGGCCGCGGGGAAGGACGAACCCCGTGGTTAAGTCAGAAGTAGAAGTAGCGCGTTCCAGAAAGCGCGCTACTGCTACGTTAGCTACAACGCGTTCTGGGATACACGTTACTGCTACTCCTTTCTTTTTTCCCCTTTTTCATTTAGTTTTCTTCACATTTTATTTTCTTCCTCTCACCTTATTCTATTTCTTTCATTTTCAATTACCTTTCTATTTGCTTTCCATTTAATTTTATATCCTTTAGCAGTAGCGAGTTTAGATTAAAACGCGCTGCTACAAAGAAAGTAGCGGTAGCGCGGTTCGATATAGGTCGCTACTACTATGTGTAGCCTATCGGCTAAGCCGTGGGAATTTTAGTAGTAACGTGTTTAGAACAAGACGCGCTACTGCTCAAACTTTATCTGCAACACGGTTTGCACAGGCGCTACTGCTACTTAGCACCAGCGTGCTTCTTTGACCCGCGCTACTGCTAAAGTTCTATGTATAAGGTTTTCCCTAGTAGTGATGCATAATGCATGGTTATGATCGTTGTTGCTCTCTAGCTGGCCGCTTCTCAATCTTAATTGCTAGCCTTCGCCTGCACTAAGTGGGAATTCTGCTTGTACATCAAACCCCTTGAACCCAAAGTTATTCCAGATGAGTCCACCATACCTACCTATATACGGTATTACCCTGCCGTCCTAAGTAAATTTGCATGTGCCACCTCTAAAAACTTCTAAAATTATCCATTTTGTGTGCCTGGATCATTCATGGAATGATAGGATGTGCTCGGTATCTTCCATGCTAAGCGGGTTATTCTCAGGTCAAGTGTTTATTCACTCGCCATCGCATGAGAAAATGGGCGGTAATAGGGATGCCCAGTCCCAAACTTCAAACATGAGAAAGAGTTCATCTCTGAAATAATTAAACAAAAACTCCCAATGGACTCAAAACCTTTACTTTTACTGCTTGGGAACCGCTACTGGCGTGCTTAGCATGGAAGATGTTGCTTAGCATGGAAGATGTTGAAAACTAATGGTCGTGAAGTGAATAAGAAGGGTGCATGTCTCAAAATATCATTTACTTCTGTTTTAAAAATTGAGCTCTGGCACCTCTGCAAATCACCGCTTCCCTCTGCGAAGGGACTTTCTACTTACTTTTATGTTTTATCATCACCTTCTAAAAAACAAGCGCCAGAAAGTGAGTAGAGCACAGCTGTCATGATTTATGCATTGTGTGTAGCTAATGTTGGGTGCATCATGACTGGATCTTTTCTACCGTAAATTACAATGTTTAGTCGCTTCTTGAACTTTGGAGGTGCTCTGCATTTATGTTTTGCGGTCTCAGAAAGGGCTAGCGAGATACCACTATTGTCATATTATATCATGGTTGTTTTGACAACGTGTTGCCATTTGAGATATCATATTATTGCTCGCTAGCTGATTATGTCATTGATATGAATCATTATAATCTTTAAGTGTTATTGTTGACATGGTTAGTTATAATTTTGGCTGAAAACCTAGGTGCTATTTAAGCTTATTTATGCAAACAAGAGCAAAAGAGTTCATAAAAGTTTTTCTTTCTCACTTTCAGTTTATCAACTGAATTGCTTGAGGACAAGCAAAGGTTTAAGCTTGGGGAAGTTGATACGTCTCCAACGTATCTACTTTTTCTCACGCTTTTCCTCTTGTTTTGGACTCTAATTTTCATGATTTGAATGAAACTAACCCCGAACTGACGCTGTTTTCAGCAGAACTACCATGGTGTTGTTTTTGTGTAGAAATAAAAGTTCTCAGAATGGAATGGAACTTTGCAAGGATTTTTATATCAATAATAAGAATCTATGGAGCCAAGACCCATCAGAGAGGGGCCCCAGGGTGGGCACAACTAAGGGAATCCTAGATTAAGGGGTCCTCGGGCATCCGACATGTTGGACATATTGATGAGAATCCCGCAATAAGGGGACACGATCTCTGCTTCGACAAGACATGCCAATAAAACCGCATCTTGAGACATGGAGCGGGAGGCTAAGAAAAGGTTCAAAATAATGACTGGGCAGGGACGTGATGTCGCGCTACAATAGTTGTCAGCAGATTGGACTCGTGAAATATTATACTCTCTGCAGTGTGTGTGGTATTTGTTTTGCAGGGCCGGACACGTTTTCTGTGTTTGAAGGATGCTTTGGAGTATTCGGAGGAGGAACCCGCCTTGCAATGCCAAATATAATCTGTGTGCCGGACACATCGTCATTGAAGCCTGGTTCAAGGGCTACCGAGGGAGTCCTTGGGCATCTGGCCTGTTGGACATGGGCCGGACTGATGGGCCGTGAAGATACAAGCCAGAAGACTCTCTCCTGTGTCGGGATGGGACTCTCCTTGGCGTGGATGGCAAGCCTGGCGTTCGGATATGAAGATTCCTTTCTCTGTAACCGACTTTGTACAACCCTAGTCCCCTACGGTGTCTATATAAACCGGAGGGTTCAGTTCGTAGAGGCGATCACAATCATACAGGCTAGACTTCTAGGGTTTTAGCCATTACGATCTCGTGGTAGATCAACTCTTGTAATACTCATATTCATCAAGATCAATCAAGCAGGAAGTAGGGTATTACCTCCATAGAGAGGGCCCGAACCTGGTAAACATCGTGTCCCCCGTCTCCTGTTACCATCGACCTTAGACACACAGTTCGGGACCCCCTACCCGAGATCCACCGGTTTTGACACCAACATTGGTGCTTTCATTGAGAGTTCCACTGCGTCTTCACCAAAAGGTTCGATGGCTCCATCAATCATCTACAACAATGCTGCCCTGGGGAAGTTTTCCTCCCCGGCCAGATCTTTGTGTTCGGCGGCTTCGCACTGTGGGCCAACTCGCTTGGCCATCTAGAGCAGATCGACCGCCAGATTAGTTTTGGAAATCTGGACTATGTCGCTGACATCCGAGGAGATTTGATCTTCCAAGGATTCGCGCCCCCAACCTCCGCTCTGGCCTCAGATCCGAAGCGCACCGCCAAGTCCGAAGACGGGCTTTCTAGGTCCGCCGGACTATCGGTGGCCACTAAACCCAGTACGGGAGAGCCGTATGAAGTAGTGTCACTGGCATCCATCGCAAAGCCGGACTCTTCCCCGGATACTGGCTCTGAATTCTCAGGACCAGCATCATGTTAGTTCGTCCAGGGAGTCTCCCTCCCGCCATACTCCACAGACTCTCTTCTCTCTGGGCAAACCTCGCCTTTAAGCGAGGATCTGGACTTAATGTGATCCCTTGTCATTATGAAGGAGCAATGTCCGAACTATGCCCAGCCCGGACTAGTGGCTAAGAGCAGGGAATTTTACGTCCCACCCACCACCCACTTTATAGCCACTGTCGAGGACTTAACCGACACGCTCGATTACGGCTCCCAAAACATCGACGGTATGGACGACGATGCCGAAGAAGAGTAGGCCCAAAACCCCACCGTTTACCGGACGCTGGACGTCCACCTCTTCGATTGATGTGTACATCGTGGATACACCCAAAGAGAATAGCGGCAATGACAAGGAAGATCCGGTCGAGGATAAACCTCCTGAGATACAGCCAAAGCACCGACGTTAGCGGCGCCACTCTAAATCACGCCGTAGAAAAAAAAGCAATACTGGCACAGGAGACAACAACACTCCAGACGATGCCAAAGACAGAGAAGACCCCATCGAGCCAACTGCCGAACAGGACGATCAAGAAGATGAGCAAGTTAGCCCTGATGAACAGACCATAAATGAAGAATCGGAGGACAGTAACTATCTTCCGCTCTCCGAGGATGAGGTGAACCTCCGCAACGAGGATTTTACCATGCCTAAGGAACCTCTCGAGCAGGAGCGCTTTCAAGCGCCGGCTAATAGCCACTGCAAGGAGCCTGAAAAAGAGGCAGCAGCAGCTTTAAGCTGATCAAGATCTACTCAACGATAGATGGACTAATGTCCTGGCGGCCAAGGAATACGGCCTCGAGCGCCCAACCAAAAGTTACCCGAAGCGCAAATTGCTACCTCAATTCGACGACGAGGCACTTGAGCCCGTACCATCGGCGTGTAATGCAGCTGAACGACCACCACGTGGCCAGGACAAAGCGGCAACTCAAGCTGGACATCAGCCCGTCCTACCTCGCCGTAAAGGCAGAGATAAAGTAGCTCGGGGATATACATATGACCTGCGGCAAGACCTGGACAGTATAGCAGGACAAACCAGATCGATCTACGGATCACGGGGGCGTGCCCCAACACGAGACAACGGCCATCTAGCCGAACATGACAAGCATAATCATGCCCGGGCCGAAAACCATAGATGAACTCCATCCGAGCTACGTCGCGACGTGGCCCGATATAGAGGCACCGCACACCCCCTTTTCTTTACTGATGAAGTAATGGAGCATGAATTCCCAGAAGGGTTTAAACCCATGAACATCGAATCATATGATGGGACAACAGACCCCGCGGTATGGATTGAGGATTTCCTTCTCCATATTCATATGGCCCGCGGTAATGATCTTCATGCCATCAAATACCTCCCACTAAAGCTAAAGGGACCAGCGCGACACTGGCTAAATAGCCTCCCAGAGAACTCCATTGGCAGTTGGGAAGACTTGGAAGACGACTTCCGCGATAACTTCCAAGGTACATATGTCCGGCCTCCGGATGCCGATGACCTAAGTCACATTATCCAGCAGCCCGGGGAGTCGGCCAGGAAGCTCTGGACTAGGTTCTTAATTAAAAAGAACCAAATTGTCGATTCTCTGGATGCCAAAGCCCTTGTGGCCTTTAAATATAGCGTCCGAGATGAGTGGCTCGCCCGCCACCTCGGTCAAGAAACACAAAAATGCATGGCAGCCCTTACCGCTCTGATGACCCGCTTTTGCGCGGGAGAAGACATCTGGCTCGCTCGTAGAAGCAACAACACCAATGATCCGGGCACTTTCGAAGTTCGAGATGGCAACGGCAAGCCACGACGTAATAAACACAAGCGTCGAAATAATAATGAAGGAACGCAAGACACGGCGGTCAACGCCGAATTCAGCTGCTCCAAACCGGTCAACGGAAAAAGCCATTCAAGGAAAACAGAGACGGACCATCCAATTTAGACAAGATACTGGATCGGCCTTGCCAAATTCATGGCACCCCCGATAAACCAGCCAGTCATACCAACAGAAGTTGTTGGGTCTTTAAACAGGCTGGCAAGCTTAATGCCGAACACAAGGGGAAGGGGCCGCCCAGTGACAGCGACGATGAAGAGACTCGCCAACCGAACAACGGGGGTCAGAAGCAATTTCCCCCTGAAGTAAAACAATAAACATGCTATACGTTTCGCACATCCCTATAGGGGAGCGCAAGCGCGCACTACGGGACGCCTATGCCATAGAGTCGGTCGCCCCAAAATTTAGCCAATGGGCGGCCTGCCCGATCACTTTCGATCGCAAGGACCACCCAGCTAGTATCCATCATGAAGGTTTGGCAGCTCTAGTCCTCGACCCAATTATCAATGAGTTCCATCTCACGAAAGTCCTTATGGACGGCGGCAGTATCCTTAATCTACTCTACCAAGACACTGTCCGAAAAATGGGCATTGATCCTTCAAGAATCAAGCCCACCAAAACTACCTTCAAGGGACTAGCAGCCGGCATAGAAGCTCACTGCACGGGCTCAATTACATTGGAAGTCGTTTTCGGCTCGCCGAACAACTTTTGAAGCGAAGGCTTGACCTTCGATATTGTCTCGTTCCGTAGTAGCTACCATGCACTGCTCGGGCGTACCGCTTTTGCATATTTTAATGTGGTTCCACACTACCGCGCATACATAATTATGCACTTAAAATACCCTAGTCATCGATAGAGGCACAATACGGACAGGTCTACAATTCGGTCCGCACTCCCATAGCCTTTTTCCCTTTTTCTAACTATTTTTTATCTCTTACCACAGGTGACTCAAAGCCCGGTCATCTTATGGACTCTTTTTCAGTTCGGCTTCATATAGATAACCAAAGGCTATTCATGCCAAGGAGTCCTTTTGCCGAGGCAAGGCAACACAAACGTGTGACAGGAGGTCCAAATGATTTTTTGTAGACTGCACTCTTTATTTCAAACCTGTAAAGTGCCTTCTTCCTCAGCCTTCGACCCCGGCATGTTAAATAGCCTGGGTAGTGGCGTTATAATCTGCAAGATTGCGTCTGACGTGTCAATCAGATTCCAGTGAACATAGTCCGTATTCAGTATTTGCTTTTTCTAAGAACTGAATTTTGCTTCTTCGGTTGTTTCACGCACGCACCTCGGCACAAATTGCCAGGGGCTCGATATGGCAACATATGAGTTGCCGACAAGTCCGAACAGCTTTATAGCACACTTTGACGTCACGAGTTTGGCCTTATATGCATCAGCTCCGAATCATGTCTTTGGTCAATAGTTGGGTTGCCCCGCTGTTGTGCTTACTACCTTACGTTTCGTATTATCGGCTAAGGTAGTAAAGGGAGAACTACTGCGATTGTGTTTCCGGTTCATTTGGTCAAGCACCTTAGTAGAGAAAGCCGAAAACTAATTTTCGTGATGCGGCGAGAGCTGGTCAACCACTCAATGACTTATCAGAATCTTCCGTGATTCCTTCCATATTACATGAAGGACCATTCTTCTGGTCACCTATGTAAAGCACCATATTCGGATAACCGCGTACATACGAGGGGCTATAGTGTAGACCCATTGTCAAACTCCTATGGCTAAGTGAAAGTGTTAAAGCCCTATAGTCTGATTGCCTAGTTTTCTGCATTGACACCTCCTTCATGGACTAAGAAGTTGTGTCAAGAGGGATCAAGTGCTTTTCCAAACACCCATGTATTATATGCGAGGGGGCCGAAGTCGACGACTGGTAAACTTTCGGATTATACAAAAAACGGCCGCACAGGAGGAACCAAAACTTTCAGGCAAAAAGCATAGCCTATAATATATCATAATATTGTTTTTACAAGTTCGGTACAATCACTCGAATATCATATCCTTCGAGCACTGACCCTCTATCAAGCGGGCGCCCTCTAGGACATCCTAAAAATAATGCTCCGGCATGTGATGGTCCTTGCCCCCGGGTGGACTCTTTGCTGCAATATCGGTGGCCTTCATCTTCGCCCAGTACGTCTTGACGCGGGCAAGGGCCATCCATGCACCTTCAATGCACGTTGACCGCTTAACGGCATCAATACGCGTCACCGCATCAACAAGTCGCTGCACCAAACCAACATAACTATTCGGAATTGGCTCAGTCGGCCACAGCCGGACCACAACGTCCTTCATGGTAGATCCGGATATCTTGTGGAGCTCGGCCCACTGGGCCATCTGTTCGTTCAGCAACAGCGGACGCTTTGGCATGCTGAATTGCGACCAGAAAAGCTTCTCCGTTGCATGTCCTTCTTGCGCTTGGAAAAACCGCGCCACGTCGGAGACACTCTTCGGCAAGTCTGAGAATGCGTCTGGAGAACACCACATTTGATTAAGCGGGGCATACTTCGGATCTCCGAATTTAGTCTGTAATGAGAAGGGCTTACTGGCTGCTATCTCCCTAGCTTGCCGGATCTCCTCCCAAGCCACTGTAGACTCGGACTATGCTTCTCTCACCTCTTGTAAGGCCTTGTCGAGATCAGCCGTTTTGGCTTTGTTATCCTTCTCGAGGAATTCTCATCGGACAGTGGCATCCTTTAGCTCGCGGGCCATGGTAGATATTCTCTCCTCGCACTGGTGCCGAGCAGCCTGTTCGGCATTTAACTCACCAGCTGCCTTCTTGGCAACCGCATTACTCATCCTGGCTTGCTCCTTGGCCCGGACGAGCTCAGCTCGAAGGGTCTAAACCGTGGTAGCACTATCTGCAGTTATGCATATCTTAGTATATAATTCTCAGCTTCGTGCTCATATTATTATACATACATATACTGACTGCCCCAAAACATACCTTGCGCCTCGTCGAGCAGCCTGTTAATAAGCGTGATGTCGTCATCCGCCACATCAAGTTTCTGCTTCAGACCTGCAACCTCTGTAGCATGGGCAGTCGCGATGGATGTAACAGCCCATTGATTTAGGGTAGAACCCTAATCGGCTGATCTTTCATGAAAGGAGCGGATCCCGTGATGAACACAAAGAACACGAGGAGGGAAACAAGGGGAAATCACGAGGGGAACACAAGAGAACACTCAAACCAACAAGAATGATCACACATGCGCTAGATCCATGAACACAAAGGAAGATATACAAGATCCAAAGTCAACAACGGATGACACAAAAGTAGCCGGTCTTCTCCGTGAGGAGGTCTTGATGTTCTTCTCCGCAAGGTGGTCTTGAATCCAAAGGGATCTTCTCCATAGAGGCCGCGGTCTCTCTCGGGGAGTCGATCCGATGTGGATGAGCAATGCTGTATCTCTAAATATGAGCTAAACCAATGCTAACCCTAACTAGAAGGAGGTGGGGGAGTATATATAGTCTAAGCCATGAAGGGGTAAGTGGGAAAGAGGGATACATGGGCCCCTGGCCCGTTCACTGTGCGCAGACAGGCGTCGGATGTCCGGGCTGGGGGCCGGATGTCCGAGGCTTCGCGGCGGGCTGGATGTCCGGGCTGGCAGGGTTGGTCTTGTTGCTCTCGGGTTCGGCAGTGTATAGATTTCCGGGGCCGATGCCGGATGTCCGGGACATGGCAAGGCGCCGGATGTCCAGGGTAGACGCCGGATGTCCGGGGTCTATAGCACTTGGCGGCTGGGAGGCTGTTGTTGTAGGTGTCGTCTCCAGCGGCCGGATGTCCAGGTCCTGGAGCTGTCTCCGTCTTCTTCCATCGTTGCTTCCGCGGACGCTTGCTTTGGTCCTTGGGTTCTCCATGGTCTCCTCGGGTGTACCTGGGTATGCACAAGGTCCGCGTTTGAAGTAGCATCCATGGCTTACACGTGGAAAGGGAAGATTCGGAAAGGAGCGAGTTCACCTTGTGTCCAATGGCGTATGCTCGAGTGTACATGGGGATGATCGTAGGATTCTCCGCATCATCTCCCCTCCCTTGGGAAAGATCCGACCTCGGATCGAAAACCTCATCACCATGGAAACGGTTGTCATGGACGGACTTGTAGTTCGACGAAGTGGAAGACATGGCGCAATCCAAGTACTCCAAGGTGTATCCGGAGTGGTACACATGTAAAAAGAGAAAATACAAACGACACTCGGAAATACAATGGTTAGCGCACACAAAGTGTCCATCATGTAAGAATGAGTCTGTGCGACAAGATTGAACATGACAAGGTGCATGAAGCTTATACAAAAGATATGGAATGGTATGAAAAGCATTCATGGTAGCAAAAACATTCATTATGCACACAAATGTGTTGTGAATATGATCAATGCAACCACGGTGCAAAATGATGTCATAGTGAGACGGTTTATCAATAGCATGAATATGGCAATGGATGCTCAATATGAGTATGTGATCATGCAATTGATGGTGGGCAATATGATCATGATGTATAAATATACCATCAAGAAAGATCACAACAAATTTGCAAAGAAAGTGCACAAGCTCATATATCATGGAGGACATGGGAATACAAGATGCAACAAGGCAATCATGATGTGAGTCAATCCATGCATAAGATGCAAATTTTTCATGTGTATGATATGTCCATCGAGCATGACATGTGTGATCACAATTGACAAATATGGAGGTGTTGGAGTACCAATGCTCGATGTCGTGGCATGAGTGGAGGTTCGAAGGTGCATCCAATAAGTCCGAGCGCTCCTCAACTTTAAGGTCCATCGAGCCAATCTCCAATGTCGCTCCTCCGTTCGTGAGATGTATCATGTAGACAACAAGAAGGAGACAACAACAAAAGAATGACCCATACAATATGCTTATTTGAAGATGGCTCAAAGGGAAGGAGGTCAGCTTTAGAAATGTCCCAAGGATGTTGGAGTTGTGCATCTTGTATGCCTTCACATAACCAATATGTATCGTGATGGTACCACCTTGTAAATCCTTCAAAAGAAAAGAACATGACAAACACTCGCAAAAACAAATGAGGTTAGAGGAAGTGCAAAACCTATCATTCAGGTGGTAAGATACCCAACAAGTGTATGCATCAGGCTCATCATAAGAAAGGACAAGGGAGCATTTCATAGTATGGAGGCATATGATGCGAGAACAACCAAATACCATAGGCTCAAGTAAACAAGCATGCATCACAAGTAAGGTGTCCAAGTCTCCAAGATCAATAAGCATAGATGCAACAATTGGAGGCAAGTGACAATGAATAAGATGTATCATGTGAGAGGCACGAGCATATATGTCATCAACCCAAGAAAGCGAGTAAGAGTTGAACATGGGTGATGCGACAAAGCAAGAAATCATAGCAATCAAGTAGGGAAAGCTAGTAGTGCGAAGATGCAACATACTAGAAGAAATCATGGCAATCATGTCATGTGTGCAAATGGTGGGCATGAATAATGCACAAGACATATCACAAGCATGAAAGGAGGATATGAACAAAATAGCATCAATTGCATGAGGCACATGATAAACATGGCAAAAGCAACAAGGATCTCCACCAAGCATGCAAATACACATAGGAGTAGCATAATGGTGAATCATGGGTAGATGCAAGCAAGGGTCACAATTGGATGGCAAAGGCATAGAAGCAAGCATAACATGCAAGTGAACACGGTAAAATGAGCAAGAGAGCGGTCTATAGCCCATAGACGTGTGAGAGCCAAGTGAGAGAGATGCGCGTAGTCATTGCGTGAAGAGAGCGGTGGGAAGTATAGTTCATGAGATTCCAAGTCATCTTTGCTCTCAAGAGCTCGTTTCGTCAACTCTTGGGATTGAGAGGTTGACGAGTATACGGGAGTACCTACACAAAACAAAGACAAAGGAAAAATTGTGTGTGCATGGTATATGTACACATCATCCATCGTGATGTGCACATGCTTGTGTCGGTTAGCACAAAATATCCAATGCTCAAATAAATGTGATGCATGATAGAGAAACATGTCATCCATCATGGTAGGTTTGTTGTTATGTATAGCATAATGGAGATCCAAATTGTGTAATGCATCATGGGAAATATGTAGAGCATTGTTATTCATGGAATTCATATGGTGCAAGCAATTATGGGAATCATGCAAAGTATGGAATGCATCAAAATCTCCTAATATGTATGAGGAAACTATGGGGGTCTCCTCATGAGCATTAATGGAAACATCACATGGAGAATATTGACAACATCCAAAACAATGCATATTTGGAACAATGTGATCATGGCATGGCATAGTAGATGAATTGCGCAAATCGTGTAAAGGAAGCATGGCAATATCATCACATGGAAAACAAAAGCCAATGACCATCATCTCGTCATCTATGCCATAAGTGCAAATGGGATTTATTGTAACGGGGCATGCATAGTTACTATGTTGAGATTGAAATGATGCGATATGGGAGATCTCACTCATAGCATATGACAAGTTTAATGGATTGTCACACATGATGTGACCAATAGAATTTTCACATGATATCCTATGGAGCATAGAACCACAACTAGATAACTCAACATGCTCATCATCATATTTATCATAAATAGGTAAGTCATGAGATGAAGAATTCGCGCAAGCATGAAGCATGGGAATAGGTGGATCCTAGTGGGACAAGAGAAGCACCATCACCTATGTTACCTTTGGAGCATCGCTCATGTGTTGTAGGTGAGGTGTCGAAGACCAAGTCTTGGTCATCTTCATCTTGATGGAACCATGTGGGGGTACATCTTCTTCCACCATGTCCATCGTTGTCTCCATTGGAGGTATGGACTCGTCGAGGATAGGCATGTCGTCATGTAGGAGAGCTAGCACCAAAGAAGAAAACACACTCGGAGTAGAGGTTAGGTCGTTAGAAATCAAAGTGGCCTCACATGCCGTCTCAACTACCTCACTCACTAAGTGTTGTGGCTCACTCACTCCCTCTTGGATGGTCTCATTCATATGGTTGGTGGAGTCACTCAAATGGCGCTCAACCTCACATAGGATGTGTGGCATGCTCTCAAGTGCGGGGCTAGTGGTGGTCACACTCATCCTCTCATAGTAAATGCACTCAATGTCACATATGGTGGAGTCACTCATGTCACTCATGTGGTGGTGGATCTCCTCACATGGGAATTGGGGCATCTCTTCATATGTGGGTGTCGGAGAGATGTAGGTGCAAATGTCTCCATGCTCAATCATGTCGTGGTCGTAGCCGTGGATGAAGGCCGAAGATGGCACATCATCACTCTCCTCCAAGACCAAAGATAAGGTCTCATGTGCGGTCTCGTAGCTTGACTCGGAGTATGAGTCCAATATGGGCGCCGTCTTCATGTTGTTGAAGAGGGTTCGTGCTCGTCGCCGTGGTCGAGGGGATGGTCCTTGCTCGACCTTCTTGTCGCCGTCTTGTTGTAGGAGGCCATATGATGTGGCACCTCGTAGCTCGTCTCCATGACCAAAGGGAATATTCCCATGCTCGGCCATCTTCCTTGGGAGCCTCCCGGAAGATGGAAGTCTGTCCCCTCGGCTCGTAGTTGGTCGCCTGTACTGATGATGTCGATTAGGCGAAACCTCACGGGGAAGTAGGCGAAGATGCCGTACGTTCAAAGCGAGATGCCTTGATATCACTTGGCGAAGATGCCAAAGTAGTTGTTGTAGCCGTAGCTCCGTCTTGGTGGTGCTCGTCTCGCGGTCTTCTCTTGTGCTCATGATGTTTGGACTTGGCGTGAAGTAGGGCTTGTTGGGACTTGTGCATTTGCACTCGTGGATCATCATCATGATGATGGTGTCGTTGTCGTGCTTGAGATCGTAGTAGATGTCGTTCGTCGTCGTCGTGCACATGTTGCTTGGAGGTTACTTGCCCTTCATGACGAGGTGGGTCACGAACGTGATGGTGGTCGCCATGGAGATGTGGACGTGGACGACTTGCGCTTGCATCATTTTTACGCTCCGAAGACTTGTGACTTGAACGTCACCGCCTTGAGGATGATGAAGGGGAAGAACATTTGATCAACAAGGTCCGAATCTCCTCCATCCTTGCATCTTGCTCCTCCTTTTACGCGAAAGCTTGTTGTCAATGTAGTCCCTTTTCCTTGCTTCGGAGTGACGAATGTCGATGGAGAGGTTCTCGACGCGCTTTCGCAATCTTGATTGTGCGCCTTGCATTTGTCGTTGTAGATCGAAGATTGACGCTTTGGTGATGTAGTTATTCACGCCGTCGTTGTTGTGGAAGACCGGAGATGAAATGCCTTTCCTATCCATCACTCCAAGAGAAAAATGTGAGTGGTAGAAAGAGAAGAACGAATACCAAATGTACCTTGACCGAAGTTGAAAGTGGATCAATGATCACTCCAATGTGGACAAGGAAATAGCACAATTGGTACCAATTCTTGTCGGTTTCTCACACCTACACAAGTAAGGCTTATGGTGGAGCTCGGTGAGGATAGTGGCACAAAAAATTGGATGCAAAATGTTAGTAAGAGTTAATAATGTTGAATGAGATTCATAAATTCGCAAGTGAAACAAATAGACCAATAGCACTGAATGGCACACGGAAACGCACACACAGATAGATTAATGGGGTCGTGCAACCAAGGATGAGCACAAAATGTGGAATCCACGGAAAACGCTCGTGTTGCACAACTCAAGAGACACACTAGCACGATTTCTCAATAGGCGGATACGACACTTGTGCACAACCTATAAGATGCAAAATGTATGAACTTTCTATCCCAAGTATGCTATGTATGTATGTTCCGGTGGTATGATCCAGGTATGATCCAGCACAATGTGGTATAATGCTATGGCTATTGCTTACAAGCTTCTTTGCTCTTTCTCTTTTGCTTAAAAGCTTTTTTTTTCTTTTTGTATGGCCACTTTGCGAAATGCACAAACCAAGATAGCAATTGCATATATGCAGGAACAAACTTGAGGCACACGAGATGATATGATACCAATATGATATGGTATGTATGCAATGGGAGGGGTAGCTTGATGATCACTAATGTGCACAAGTAACATTGCCGGCAATACTCAAATGGCTAGTCTCGATAGGCAAGTAACGCAAAATGGGCTAGGGGTTACCAATGCAATGGCAAGGGAATATACAATGGAGGGATACCACGATACCAAGATGAGATGGAGTTTACCGTCCGTGTCGATGACGAGTGGCGGTGATCTTGATGGAGATACCAAGATGATGGAGACTCATCCCTAAGTAGCCGAAACACCTTAGGAAACGGAAAAACTGCTAACTCAAAATCTCAAATGTCAAATGTCAAATGGTGGTAGTGGGATGTGGTGGTGGTTTTGTGGAAGCTCAATGGGATTGCGGAAATGGAGGGTAAGGTGGTGGACTATACACGGTGTCGGAGTTGGAAGCACGGTCCATAGTCTAAGTAGTCGAAACACCTTAGGAGACACAACTCACAACACAAACAAAATTGGGTTAAGTTGGGGTGGAGGGAGTGTGAGGTGGGCAAAACTATGCGGAAGTTATGGTGGTGGTGGTTGATGAAGAAGCAACCGTCCCTAAGTAGCCTAGACACCTTAGGAGACTCAAGTCACTCCTCAAGAAACCACTAATGCAATGGGGAACAAAATTGGTTAGGTTGCGGAAGTCGGTGGTGGAGTAGCAGATGATGTGGTGGAAGCCCTAGGCAAAGATGCCAAAATTATCAAAATTTGATGGAGTCAAATGGTGATGGTAGTATTTTTGTGGGAAGGGGGATGTCAAGAGCTTTTCAACAAGCTAAAGAACGCGAAAAACGGACTCCGGATGAATTAGTTATGGACAAAACGGTGAAACCGGACAACCGGGCCCGGGGCCGAAAATCCGGGACCTGATGTCCATAACCGTCCAGATTTGGCGCTCCAGGATCCGGATGTCTGGCTTGGGGCCCGGATGTCCGGCCCGACGATTCCAGATCTCGTTTGGGGCGGAAATATTCGAATTGGGACGGAAATTGATGATTTTAGGGGCAAAATTGGAGAGAGTTCGTGGATGGAAAGTGGGGAAACTTGGGGATATGCTAGATCCACTCGAAACCAAGCAAATCCATGGATCAAATCCAACAAAACTTCGTCAAACCAACAAATCACAAAAAAAATTGGGGGATATTTTTGGTGGGGATTTTCGAAACTGGGGAAGAACGCAACAAAATTAGGCTAGAAAACTACGAGGGGAGGCTCCGAAATCGTGATCAACCTGGCTATGATACCAAGATGATGTAGGGTAGAACCCTATTCGGCCGATATTTCATGAAAGGAGCGGATCCCACGATGAACACGAAGAACACGAGGAGGGAAACGAGGGGAAAATCACGAGGGGAACACAAGAGAACACTCAAACCAACAAGAATGATCACACATGCGCTAGATCCATGAACAGAAAGGAAGATACAAGATCCAAAGTCAACAACAGACGATACAAAGGTAGCCGGTCTTCTCCGCGAGGAGGGCTTGAAGTTCTTCTCCGCAAGGAGGTCTTGAATCCAAAGGGATCTTCTCCATAGAGGTCGCGGTCTCTCTTGTGGAGTCAATCTGATGTGGATGAGCAATGCTCTATATCTAAATATGAGCTAAACCAATGCTAACCCTAACTAGAAGGAGGTGTGGGAGTATATATTGTCTAAGCCACGAAGGGGTAAGTGGGAAAGAGGGATACATGGGCCCTTGGCCCGTTCACTGCGCGCAGACAGGCACCGGATGTCCGGGCTGGGGACCGGATGTCCGGGGCTTCGCGACGGGCCGGATGTCCAGGCTGGCGGGGTTGGTCTTGTTGCTCTCGGGTTTGGCGGTGTACGGATTTTCGTGGCCGAGGCCGGATGTCCGGGACTTGGCGAGGCGCCGAATGTCCGGGGTCTATAGCACTTGGCGGCTGGGAGGCTGTTGTTGTAGGGGTCATCTCCAGTGGCCGGATGTCCGGGCCTAGGGCCGGATGTCCGGGTCCTGGAGTTGTCTCCGTCTTCTTCCGTCGTCGCTTCCGCGCATGCTTGGCCTTGGTCCTTGGGTTCTCCATGATATCCTCGGGTGTACCTGGGTATGCACAAGGTCCGCGCTTGAAGTAGTATCCATGGCTTACATGCGGAAAGGGAAGATTCGGAAAGCAGCGAGTTCACCTTGTGTCCAATGGCGTATGTCGGTGTCAAAACCAGCGGATCTCGGGTAGGGGTTCCCGAACTGTGCGTCTAAGGCATGATGCGGAGCATCCTATGATCATCCCCATGTACACTCAAGCATACGCCTTTGGACCTAAGGTGAACTCGCTCCTTTCCGAATCTTCCCTTTCCGCATGTAAGACATGGATGCTACTTCAAGCACGGACCTTGTGCATACTTAGGTACACCCGAGGAGTCCAAGGAGAACCCAAGGACCAAGGGCAAGCGTGCGCGGGAGCGAAGGAAGGAGAAGGAAGAAGAGTTTGCTGCTACAGCAGCCGGACATCCGGCCATGGCAAGGACATCCGGCCCTTCACGAGTCGCCGGACATCCGGCCCAGGTCCCGGAAATCCGGACACCGCCGAACCCGACAGCAACAAGACCAACCCCGCCAGCCTGGACATCCGGCCCCTCCAGCCCGGACATCTGGCCCTCCGCGAACGCCTGGACATCCGGCTTCCCTGCCTGCGTGCAGTGCATCTGGGCCGAGGCCCATGTACCCCTTCGCCCCTTATACTATATATACTCCCCCTCCACCTACGTTTTAGGGTTAGCATTGTGATAGCTCATTTGAGAGATAGAGCTTTGCTCATCCATATCGGATCTACTCCACGAGAGAGACCGCGGCCCCTCTACGGAGAAGATCCACCTTGGATTCAAGACCCCTCACGGGAAGATCCCCTTGCGGATTCAAGACCTCCTCACGGAGAAGAACCGGTTACCTCTTGTATCACCCGTTGTTGAAATTGGGTCTTGTATCTCTCTTTGTGTTTCGAGGATCTAGCACATGTCTGATCATACTTGTTGGTTTGAGTGTTCTCTTGTGTTCCCCTCATGATTTTCTCCTTGTTTCCCTCCTCGTGTTCTTCGCGTTCTTCACGGGATCCGCTCCTTTTGTGAAAGATCGGGCCACTAGGGTTCTACCCTACATCATCTTGTTATCATGAGCCACGTTGATCACGATTTTGGAGCCTCCCCTCTTTATTTTCTAGCCTAATTTTGTTGATTTCATCCTAAATTCGAAAATCCCCACCAAAAATAGCCCCAATTTTTTTTGTGATTTGTTGGTTTTACGAAGTTTTGTTGATTTTGATCCATGGATTTGCTTGGTTTCGAGTGGATCTAGCATATCCCCAATTTTCCCCACTTTCCATCCACAAAATCCATCAAATTTTGTCCTTGGAATCATCAATTTCCACCCCCAATTCGAAAATTTCCGCCCCAAACGAGATCTGGATTCGTCGGGCCGGACATCCGGGCCAAAGGCCGGACATCGGGGCCATCGTGCCGGACATCCGGGTCCCTGGCCGGACATCCGGCTCCTGGAGCGCCAAATTTGCACGGTTCTGGACATCACGTCCCGGATTTCCGGCCCCGAGCCCGGATGTCCGGCCCCTGGCATTTCAGCCTTTCCCATTTCACCGTTTTGTCCATAACTAATTTATCCGGAGTCCGTTTTTGACGTTCTTTAGCTCGTTGAAAAGCTCTTGACATCCCCCTTCCCAAAAAAATACTACCATCACCATTTGACTCCATGAAATTTTTGGAACTTTGGCATCTTTGCCTAGGGCTTCCACCACAACCTCCGCATAACCACCACCGACTTCCGCAACCTAACCCTTTTTGTTCCTTATAGCATTTGAGGTTCTTTGAGTTGCGATTTGAGTCTCCTAAGGTGTTTAGGCTACTTAGGGATGATTGCTTCTTCATCAACCACAACCACCACCATAACTTCCGCATAGGCTTGCCCACCATACACTTCCACCACCCCAACTTAACACAATTTTGTTTGTGTTGTGAGTTGTGTCTCCTAAGGTATTTCGGCTACTTAGGGACCATGCTTCCAACTCCGACACCGTGTATAGACAACCTTACCCTCCACTTCCGCATTGCTTACTCGTATAACCCATCATTGCACTTCCACAAAACCACCACCGCATTCCCGCTACCACCATTTGACATTTGAGATTTTGAGTTCTCAGTTTTTCCGTTTCCTAAGGTGTTTCGGCTACTTAGGGACGAGTCTCCATCATCTTGATATCTCCATCAAGATCACCACCACTCATCATCGCCAAGGACGGTAACCTCCATATCATCTCTATATCGTGGTATCCCTCCATTGTATATTCCCTTTCCATTGCATTGATAACCCCTAGCCCATTTTGTGTCACTTGCCTATGGAGAATAGCCATTTGAGTATTGCCAGCAACGCTACTTTGCACATTAGTGATCTACACCATATATTGCATACATAACATATCATATTGGTATCATATCATCCCTTGTGTCACAAGATTGTTCCCGTATATACCCAATTGCTACCTTGGTTTGTGCATTTCGCATTGTGGCATTACAAAAAAAAGAATAAGCTTTGAAGCAAAAGAAAAAGAGTGAACAAAGAGCTTGTAAGAAAGTGCCATAGCATCATACCACATTGCATAAGATTGTCATATCCGATCATCTTGGATCATACCACCAGAACATCATATACATAGCATACTTGGGATAGAAATCGTTGCATTTTTGTCTCCTATAGGTTGTGCACAAGTGTCGTATCCGCCTATTGAGCAATCGTGCTCACATCTCTCTAGAGTTGTGCAACAAGAGCATTTTCCGTGGATTCCACATTTTGAGCTCATTCCTTGGTTGCACGACCCCATTTATCTATCCGTGTGTGTGTTTCCGTGTGCCACATATTGCTATTGGTCTACTTGTTTCACTTGCGAATTTGTGAATCTCTTTCAACATTATTGACTCTTGCTAACATTTTGCATTAAATTTTTGTGCCACTATCCTCACCGAGCTCCACCATAAGCCTTACTTGTGTAGGTGTGGGAAACCGACAAGAATTGGTACCAATTGTGCTATTTCTTTGTCCACATTGGAGTGATCATTGATCCACCTTCAACTTCGGACAAGGTACATTTGGTATTCGTTCTTCTCTTTCTCCCACTCATATTGGCTCGAGTCTTGTGATGGATAGGCAAGGCATTTCATCTCCGGTCTTCAACAACAACGACGGCGTGAACAACTACATCACCAAAGCGTCAATCTTCGATCTACAACGACAAACGCAAGGCGCACAATCAAGATTGCGAGAGCGCATCGAGAACCTCTCCATCGACATTCGCCACTCCGAAGCGAGGAAAAGGGACTACATCGACAACATGCTTTCCGCACAAAAGGAGGAGCAAGATGCAAGGATGGAGGAGATTCGGACCTTGTTGATCAACCGTTCTTCCCCTTCATCATCCTCAAGGCGGCGGCATTCCAATCACAAGTCTTCAGAGTGCAAAAATGATGCAAGCGCAAGTCGTCCGCGTCCACATCTCCATGGCGACCACCATCACGTTCGTGATCCACCTCATCTTGAAGGGCAAGTCACCTCCAAGAAACATGTGCACGATGACGACGAACGACATCTACTACGAGATCAAGTGCAACAATGCCAACATCATCAAGACGATGCGCACCAAGCGCAAATGCACAAGTCCCAACAAGCCCTACTTCACACCAAGTCCAAACTTCATGAGCACAAGAGAAACCGCGAGACGAGCACCACCAAGATGGCGCTAAGGCTACTACCACCACCACTTTGGCATCTTCGCCAAGTGCTATCAAGGCATCTTCGCCTTTGGACATACGACATGTTCGCCTACTTCTCGTGAGTTCGCCTACATCGACATCATCAAGTACAAGGCGACCAACTACGAGCGAGGGAGACACTTTCATCTTCGGTAGCCTCCCAAGGAACATGGCCGAGCATGGGACATTCCCTTCGGTCATAAAGACGAGCTACGAGGTGCCACATTATAAGGCCCTCCAACAACAAGGCAGTGACAAGAAGGTCGATCTAGGGCCATCCCCTTCGACCACGGCGACGAGCATGAACCTCTTCAACCACTTGAAGACGGCGCCCATATTGGACTCATACTCCGAGTCAAGCTACAATACCGCACATGAGACATTTTCTTTGGTCTTAGAGGAGAGTGATGATGTGCCATCTTCGGCCTTCATCCACGGCTACAACCACGACATGATTGATCATGGAGACATTTGCACCAACATCTCTCCGACACCCGCATATAAAGAGATGCCACAATTCCCATGTGGGGAGAGCCACCCCACCATGAGTGACATGAGTGACTCCACCATATGTGACATTGAGTGCATTTCTTATGAGAGGATGAGTGTGACCACCACTAGCCCCACACTTGAGAGCATGCCACACATCCTATGTGAGGTTGAGAGCCATTTGAGTGACTCCACCAACCATATGAGTGAGAGCATCCAAGAGGGAGTGAGTGAGCCACCACACTTAGTGAGTGAGGTAGTTGACACGGCATGTGAGGCCACTATGCTTTCTAACAACTTAACCTCTACTCCGAGTGTGTTTTCTTTGGTGCTAGGTCTCCTACATAACGACACGCCTATCCTCGACGAGTCCATGCCTCCAATGGAGACAACAATGGCCATGGTGGAAGAAGATGCACCCCCACATGGTTCCATCAAGATGAAGATGACCACAACCTGGTCTTCGACACCTCACCTACGACACATGAGCGATGCTCCAAAGGTAACATAGGTGATGGTGCTCCTCTTGTCCCACTAGTGGACTATCTCATGAATGATTGCTTGCATGATGTTGACACACCTACTCCCATGCTTCATGCTAGTGCGACTTCTTCATGTTATGACTTACCTATTTATGATGAATATGATGACGAGCATGTCGAGTTGCCTAGTTGTGATGCTATGCTCCATAGGATATCATGTAAAAATTCTATTGGTCACATTGTGTTTGACAATCCATTAAACATGTCATATGCTATGAGTGAGATATCCCATATCGCATCATTTGAATCTCAACATAGTAACTATACATGCCCCGTTACAATAAATCCCATTTGCACTTATGGCATAGATGATGAGATGATGGTCATTGGCTTTTGTTTTTCATGTGATGATATTGCCATGCTTCCTTTACATGATTTGCGCAATTCATCTACTATGCCATGCCATGATCACATTGTTCCAAATATGCATTGTTTAGGATGTTGTCAATATTCTCCATGTGATGTTTCCATTAATGCTCATGAGGAGACCCCCATAGTTTCCTCATACATATTAGGAGATTTTGATGCATTCCATACTTTGCATGATTCCCATAATTGCTTGCACCATATGCATTCCATGAATAACAATGCTCTACATATTTCCCATGATGCATTACACAATTTGGGTCTCCATTATGCTATACATAACAACAAACCTATAATGATGGATGACATGTTTCTCTATCATGCATCACATTTATTTGAGCATTGGATATTTTGTGCTAACCGACACAAGCACGTGCACATCATGATGGATGATGTGTACATATATCATGCACACACAATTTTCCCTTTGTCTTTGTTTTGTGTAGGTACTCCCGTATACTCGTCAACCTCTCAATCCCAAGAGTTGACGAAACGAGCTCTTGAGAGCAAAGATGACTTGGGATCCCGTGAACTATCCTTTCCACCGCTCTCTTCGCGCAACAACTACGCGCATCTCTCTCACTTGGATCTCACGCGGCTATGGGCTATATACCGCTCTCTTGCTCATTTTACCGTGTTCACTTGCATGTTATGCTTGCTTCTATGCCTTTGCCATCCAATTGTGACCCTTGCTTGCATCTACCCATGATTCACCATTATGCTACTCCTATGTGTATTTGCATGCTTGGTGGAGATCCTTGTTGCTTTTGCCATGTTTATCATGTGCCTCATGCAATTGATGCTATTTTGTTCATATCCTCCTTTCATGCTTGTGATATGTCACGTGCATTATTCATGCCCACCATTTGCACACATGACATACTTGACATGATTCCTTCTAGTACGTTGCATCTTCACACTACTACCTTGCTTGCCGTGATTCACATGATTGCTTGCTTTGTTGCATCACCCATGTTCTACTCTTACTTGCTTTCTTGGGTGGATAACGTATATGTTCATGCCTCTCACATGATATATTTTGTTCATTGTCACTTGCCTCCAATTGTTGCATCTATGCTTATTGATCTTGGAGGCTTGGACACTTGTGATGCATGCTTGCTTGATTGAGCCTATTGTATTTGGTTGTTCTCGCATCATCATATGCCTCCATACTATGAAGTGCTCCCTTGTCCTTTCTTATGATGAGCATGATGCATACACTTGTTGGGTATTTTACCACACGAATGATAGGTTTTGCATCTCCGCTAACCTCATTTGTTTTTTTGAGTTTTTGTCATGTTCTTTCATGTTGAAGGATTCACAAGGCGATACCGTCATGAGGCAATTTGGTCATGTGAAGGCATACACGATGTGCAACACCAACATTTGCGAGAATATCCTAAAGGTGAACTCCTTCCCTTTGAGCCATCCTCAAATATGCATATTGGATGGGTCACTCTTTCATTGTTGTTTCCTTCTTCTTGTCTGCATGTTACATCTATTGGATGGAGGACCGACATTGGAGATGGAACCCATCAACCTTCAAGTTGAGGAGCGCTCAGACTTATTGGATGCACCTTCGAACCTCCACTCATTCCACGACATCGAGCATTGGTATACCAACACCTCCATATTTGTTGATTGTGTTCACACATGTCATGCTCGATGGACATATCATACACATGACAAATTTGCATCTTATGCATGGATTGACTCACATCATGATTGCCTTGTTGCATCTTGTATTCCCATGTCATCCATGATATATGAGCTTGTGCATTTCATTAGCAAATTTGTTGTGATATACCTTGATGGCATATTCATACATCATGATCTTATTGCCTACCATCAATTGCATGATCACATCACATTGAGCATCCATTACCATATTCATGCTATTGATAAACTGTCTCACTATGACATCATTTTGCACTGTGGTTGCATTGATCACATTCACAATACATTTGTGTGCACAATGAATGCTTTTGCTCCCATGAATGCTTTGCATACCATTCCATATCTTTTCGATAAGCTTGATGCACCTTGTCATGATCAATCTTGTTGCACGGACTCTTTCTTATTTGATGGACAGTTTGTGTGCGCTAACCATTGTATTTCCATGTGTCGTTTGTGTTTGCTCTTTTTGCATGTATACCACTCCAGCGAAACCTTCGAGTACATGGATTGCGCCATGTCTTCCTCTTCGTCCAACTACAAGTCCATCCATGACAACCGTTTCCATGGTGATGAGGTTTTCGATCTGAGGTCAGATCATTCCCAAGAGAGGGGAGATGATGCGGAGCATCCTATGATCATCCCCATGTACACTCAAGCATACGCCTTTGGACCTAAGGTGAACTCGCTCCTTTCCGAATCTTCCCTTTCCGCATGTAAGACATGGATGCTACTTCAAGCGTGGACCTTGTGCATACTCAGGTACACCCGAGGAGTCCAAGGAGAGCCCAAGGACCAAGGCCAAGCGTGCGCGGGAGCGAAGGAAGGAGAAGGAAGAAGAGTCTGGTGCTACAGCAGCCGGACTTCAGGCCATGGCCCGGACATCCGGCCCTTCACGAGCCGCCGGACATCCGGCCCAGGTCCCGGAAATCCAGACACCGCAGAACCCGAGAGAAAAAGACCAAACCCGCCAGCCCGGACATCCGGCCCCTCCAGCCTGGACATCCGGCCCTCCGCGAACGCCCGGACATCCGGCCCGTCGCCCGGACATCCGGCCTTCCCTGCCTGCATGCAGTGCATCTGGGACGAGGCCCATGTACCCCTTCGCCCCTTAGACTATATATACTCCCCCTCCACCTACGTTTTAGGGTTAGCATTGTGATAGCTCATTTGAGAGATAGAGCTTCGCTCATCCTTATCGGATCTACTCCACGAGAGAGACTGCGGCCCCTCTACGGAGAAGATCCACCTTGGATTCAAGACCCCTCACGCGAAGATCCCCTTGTGGATTCAAGACCTCCTCACGGAGAAGAACCGGTTACCTCTTGTATCCTCATTTGTTGACTTTGGATCTTGTATCTCTCTTTGTGTTTCAAGGATCTAGCACATGTGTGATCATACTTGTTGGTTTGAGTGTTCTCTTGTGTTCCCCTCGTGATTTTCCCCTCGTTTCCCTCCTCGTGTTCTTCGCGTTCTTCGCGGGATCCGCTCCTTTCGTGAAAGATCGGGCCACCAGGGTTCTACCCTACATCAAGGCGGATGGTAACAGGAGGCAGGGGACACGATGTTTACCCAGGTTCGGGCCCTCTTGATGGAGGTAATACCCTACATCCTGCTTGATTGATCTTGATGATATGACTATTACAAGAGTTGGTCTACCACGAGATCATAGAGGCTAAACCCTAGAAGCTAGCCTATGGTATGATTGTATGTTGTCCTACGGACTAAACCCTCCGGTTTGTATAGACATCGGAGAGGGCTAGGGTAAAACAGAGTCGGTTACAAGGGAGGAGATCTACATATCCGTATTGCCTAGCTTGCCTTCCACGCCAAGGAAAGTCCCATCCGGACACGGTACGAAGTCTTCAATCTTGTATCTACATAGCCCAACATTCCGACCAAACGATATAGTCTGGCTGTCCGGAGACCCCCTAATCCAGGACTCCCTCAGTAGCCCCTGAACCAGGCTTCAATGATGATGAGTACGGCGCGTAGTATTGTCTTCGGCATTGCAAGGCGGGTTCCTCCTCTGAATACTCCATAGAAGATTTTGAATGCCAGAATAGTGTCCGGCTCTGCAAAACAAGTTCCACATACTACCGCGGAGAGAATAATATTTCCACAAATCTAATCTGCTGACACGTTCTGACAGCACGATGTCATGTCATGGCTCGGTCATTATTCGAACCGTTTTTCTCAACCAGCACCGCACATAACATGGGGTGGTTTTCTAGACACGTCTTGTGAAAGCAGAGATCGTGTCCCCCTTATTACGGGATTCTCATCAATACGGACGTGGGTAACCCAACCGCACCATCAATTACGACGCCTGGGGAATAAGCGGTTTTACCAGGCAAGTGGGGAGACGCATCGCCTCTTTCGCCCTTATAAAGGGACAAGGATTTACCCCCTTTTACCCACGCCTTCTACCTCCTCGCTTATCCATTCTCACGCACTCGAGCTCCAGCGCCCAAGCTCGTGTTCTTCTTCTCAAACCACTCCAAGCATGTCCGGAGTAGGAGGCAAGTGGATGGTCTCCTCCGTCACCGAGGAGAACATCGCAAAGTTGCGGGCAGCCGGATACCTGGCCGCGGATTTCGCGCACCGGCTGCCAGACGCAAGGCAGATCATCTCTATGCCCGAACCCCATGAGAGGGTAGTTTTTCTTACCCATTTCGTCCGCGGACTGGGATTTCCCCTCCACCCATTTGTCCGCTGGCTCATGTTTTACTACGGGCTGGATTTTCATGATCTGGCCCCCAATTTCCTCCTCAACATCTCGGCGTTTATCGTCGTGTGCGAGGCCTTCCTCCGCATCAGGCCCCACTTCGGCCTATGGCTGAAAACCTTCAATGCTAAACCGAAGGTGATGGGTGGCCAGCAAGCAGAGTGCGGAGGCGCCATGGTGGGAAAGATGCCTAACGTCACCTGGCTCGAGGGCACCTATGTGGATACCATAAAGGGGTGGCAATCGGGGTGGTTCTACATCACCGAGCCGCGTGACTCCAACTGGGTGGCGGCCCCCAAATTTCGATCCGGAATCCCCACGCGGCTCACCTCCTGGAAAGAGAAGGGCCTGTCCTGGGGTTCTTCGGTAGAGTTGACCGGACTCCAGACTTGCATCAGGAACATGACGAGCAAGAAAATCAAGCTCGTCAAATTGGTCCAGGTCATGCTCTTCTGCCGGATCCTCCCGTGTCAACGAAGGGCATTCGATTTGTTGGAGTTCGACTCGGCCAAGCACTAGACGATGCAAGAGCTCTATGACACGACGCACGAGGACGTCTGGAGGGTGCTGTTCAAGGGCGCCGAGGTACCTCCTTCCCTCACCGAGGACCGTGGACTCAGCGCAAAGCGCCACGCCAATCCGGTAAGTTTTTATATCTCTCATGGTATTTATTTGCCCCGGTTTAGTCATATGCAGGATCTAAGCTTCTATGTCATTAACAGGACTGGATAAAGACAGCGGAGCAGCTTGATTGCCCAGCCCCCCTGCCTGAAGATCCTGTAGACGCTATCCTAATGGAGATGCTGACTCCGGCACCTTACGAGGTGCCAGTGAAGAAGACCAAGAAGAAGGCCACGGGGACCCGAAAGGATCTCCGGTGCAAGGTTGTATCGGACTCATCGTCCGATGACTCTGATGCGCACTCCTCCCACGAAGACGAGGAGGTGGAAGAGGAAAGTTCTCCCCCCCTAGCCGGGGAGACAAGAAAAGGATGGCCGACCCAACCGGGGAGGCCGAAGGGTCCAAGAAGGGAAGGACCCTCCATCCGGACTACTCCACTACGGCCGCCCACAGCAAAGATGAGTGGTTCCCTAGGGACAAGCCCCTGGCGAAGTCGTAAGTATCCTGATACCACAGCAATTGGTATGTTTTGTTGCACCGCTTCTACTTATGCCGAATATGATTATGCAGCCCGTCCCGAGCCCGTATCGACGTATCTTCGTCGGACGGTTCTTTGGACTCGTTGGATATGAATAGCGATTCACTTCCGACCGCCTCCACCCCTTGCCCTGCGGACAACATCGAAGTGTTGTCTCAACAGGCACCGGGCCAAGGGGAGGTAGTCCTAGGGGCACCTCGAGGTGACCATCCGGACCCTGGGCGCAAAGGGAGCAAAGTCCCCACGGGCTCCAAGTTCGGCCCCCAGCCGAACACTGTGCCGGAACCTTCGATGGTTCCGGACTCCGGCAGGCGACCCCTCGTTAAGAGGGGCAAGCCGCCCGCGCCGGTGGCCTCTGTCCAGCCAGAGGAGCCGGACAACTTGCTGGAAGCACTTCGCGACGCTTCCATCGACGAAGAGCACCGCACTATCATGAGTGCGGTGATCGAGAAAGTTCAGTCCGCCAAGAACGGACTGACCGAAGCTTGCGCCAATCTCCTAACGGGCTTTGAGGTAAGCAATGAGGATATAGGAAAATATGACCGCATGGACACTAGCCCCTGATGCTCTGTTCGGTGTTCAGAAAGAAAGGCAAAATAGAGGATCAAATGATAACTCAGGAGTCTAATCAAAAAAATGTCTATGTGTATGTGCAGGATTCACTGCTGGCCGCTGCCGCACGTACTGCGGAGGTCACTGCGCTGAAGCAAGACCTGGAGCGGTCCGAGGACGAGCTCGACCTTACCAAGAGGCATCTCGAGGAGAGCAAAGGTAAGCAATACCCTTGTCTATATATTTAAAAAGAATATCGAGTGTAAAGTAATAGGATCATCATGGATTTGCCAGGGGCCACGACCGAAGTGGCAACCCTAAGGAAGGCGTTGTCCGAGGCCGAAGACAAAGTGGCCAAGGAGCGCATTGAGCGGGAGAAGCAAGAAGCCCGAGTAGGCGAGGTGCAGCAAGAGCTCGAGGCTCTCGCCAAAAAGCACGAGTCCTTGGAGCTTGACTCTAAGACGCGAGAGTCCGAGCTCGCGCAGGCGTTTGAAAGCGTCCGGAGTTCCAAGGCCGAAGCCCACAAGGCCCTCCAGGAGATTGATGCGATGAAGAAGATAGCAGCGGGTAAGGCATTCATTATGCAAAATAAGCATGTGGAGGAAACTTTCCTTTTACTTACCAGAATTCGGAGCTCTCTAGGGGCGTTCGCAGATCTTCCCTGCAGTGTACTGGATGCCGTGGAGTTTCACCGAGCTCAGGAGGGGAGCTTGACGGAAAAGTTGTTCTGGTCTTAGTATACTAGGACCGAACACCCTGTGCCCTTGAGCGACCAGCTGAAGCAATTGGTCTAGGTTCACAAGGCGGCCGAACAGGCCATGAGGGGCCTTATAGTCTGGATGTGGCCTGGCGAGCCCCTGCCCGGTAGCTACTTCGGTCTGGTGAGGCGGCTGGTGGATGCCTGCCCATGGCTTGAAGTTATAAAGCGGCCCGTCTGCATCGAGGGTGCGCGCAGGGCTTTTGCCCGGGCGAAGGTGCACTGGGCGAAGCTGGACGCCGTGAAGCTGGTGAAGGAGGGGCCGCCGGAGGGCAAGGAGCATCGCTGCGCCGAAATGTATTATGAGAGTGTCCTGAAGGGTTCCCACCATGTGGCGGATGAGTGTGCCAAGGATGTAATTTTTGGATGAACATGCTCATGTGATCCTGTAATATAAAACAAGTTCATTTGCGCCATGCGATGCTTTTTTAATTTAAAATATTACCTTTTGTGCGGCCGTTTATAAAATCTGAGAGTTGGCCAGTCGCTGGCTTCTGCCCCCATGTAACTAGTACTGGGGTGTTCGGGATAAACCTGAGCACTCTTTACCCCAATTTTGGGTCCTTTAAGGGAGGTGTTCAGCGCAACGAACCAGGCAATCGGACTATAATGCTTCATCACTCTCACTTAGCCATAGAAGTCTACAATTTTAAATTTTGGCGAAGCCCCTGGTATTCGGAAGGCCGAATTTGGGGCGCTATACACGCCTAAGCCGGACAAGGCCGACTCCTCGCCCGAAGCGGAAAAAGTCTTTAAGGACATGAGACCTCTCGAAAAGCGACCAGTCTCTCGCCTTATCATGACAGTCAATTTTCGGCTTTCTCTACTGAGGTGCTCGTCCGGAAGAACCGGGACACAATCGCAGTTGTTCTCCCACCGCTACCTTAGCCGATATAGCGGAACATAAGGTACCAAAGCATGGGAGCCGGGCAAACCCAACTATTGACCCAAGACATGATTCGGAGCTGATGCATATAATGCTATAAGTTCGGGGTGCCGCACTGTCGAAAGTGTTCGGACTTCTCGCGCCGTATTATGGGGTAAACGAAAGCCCTAGCGTACCGACCATACCTGAATTTACGGGTGGGGATTGTCGTAAATGGACATAAAGGAAAAAAGAATGAATAACGCAATAATAGACTAATGCCATGCATTGTTATTTAAATAATACGTCAAAGCGTACTGGTACAGGTAGAGCAATAAGCAGAAAGTAGGACTATTCGAAATGTCCTATCCAAGGGCAAGCTGCGTATGGATAGGAGAAAGCGGGTATTATTATTAGAGACCACCTGGGGGTTCCCGTGTACATCTTAGCTTCTTGCCGCCTTGGTTGTTCCTTCCCGTAATGTGTTCGGTAATCATACTGCCAGAAAGGGCTTCCAGAGAGTTAGGCCCTGAAAGAGAAAAGAAATGATAAAGATACAGAGCCCCTAGGGCGGGTAAGCAGCATTGCGGGACGTGCCCAGATCGTGCCCCCGCCTATGTCCATGGTATTTTCAGTGCATAATTATGTACGCGCGGCATGGATTTCATCGCTTGACTGGGACTGGGACGGGGGCCGAATTTCTAGGCGAGCTCTGAACGTGCCAGGCGATCCTGTTGCGGTTTACTCCGGACACGCTTGAAGGTGTTCGGGGGCTGTATCGCCGAATTAGTGGTTTTCCTTGAAAGGCTGCTTTGTGCTTCTGCTGCGAGGGCCGCAGTGTGCTCTTCTGTGCGGAGCGAGCGTTCTATATTTCCATTCACTGTTATGACCCCCCGAGGTCCTCGCATCTTGAGCTTGAGGTATGCATAATGCGGTACTGCATTGAATTTTGCAAATGCAGTTCGTCCGAGCAGTGCATGATAGCCACTGCGAAACGGGACGATGTTGAAGATTAACACCTCGCTTCGGAAGTTGTCCAGTGATCCGAAGACCACTTCCAGTGTGATTGAGCCCGTGCAATGGGCCTCTACACCTGGGATGACGCCCTTAAAGGTGGTTTTGGTGGGTTTGATCCTCAAGGGATCGATGCCCATTTTTCGCACTGTATCCTGATAGAGCAGGTTCAAGCTGCTGCTGCCGTCCATAAGGACTCGAGTGAGGTGAAATCCGCTGATGATGGGGTCTAGGACCAGTGCGGCGGATCCGCCATGACGGATACTAGTGGGGTGGTCCCTGCGATCAAAGGTGATTGGGCAAGCAGACCATGGGTTGAACTTTGGGGCGGCGGGCTCCATCGCATAGACGTCCCTTAGTGCACTCTTCCGCTCCCTCTAGGGAATGTTGGTTGCGTATATCATGTTCACCGTCTTCACTTGTGGAGGGAACCCCTTCTGTCCTCCCGTGTTCGGCGGCCAGGGCTCCTCCTCGTCATCACTATGCAGCCCATTGTCCTTGTTTTCGGCATTTAACTTGCCGGCCTGCTTGAACACCCAACATTCTCTGTTGGTGTGATTGGCTGGCTTGTCGGGGGTGCCGTGGATTTTACATGAGCGATCCAGTATGCGATCCATACTGGACGGAGCCGGAGTACTTCTTTTAAATAGCTTTTTCGACTGACCGGATCTAGAGCCTCTGAATCTGGCATTGACTGTCGTATCCTCAGTGTTATCGCCGTTATTGCGGCGCTTTGGTCTGTTACGACGTTGTCTGCCATTGGCATCTTTGGTATCCGAAGTGCCCGGATTCCTCGATGTGTTATTGCTGCGAGCCAGCCATCTATCGTTGCCTACGCAAAAGCTGGTCATGAGTGTCATGAGAGCTGCCATAGACTTCAGCTTCTCCTGGCCAAGGTGGCGGGCAAGCCACTCGTCACTGATGTTGTGCTTGAATGCCGCTAGGGCCTCTACGTCCGGACAGTCGACAATTTGTTTTTTCTTAGTCAGGAACTGAGTCCAGAATTGTCTGGCCGATTCCCCTGGCTGCTGAGTTATATGGCTCAAGTCATCAGCATCCGGTGGTCGCACATAAGTGCCCTAGAAGTTGTCAAGGAATGCGTCTTCCAGATCCTCCCAACTGCCGACAGAGTCTGCTGGCAAGCTATTCAGCCAATGCCTAGCTGGTCCTTTGAGTTTTAGTGGGAGGTACTTGATGGCATGTAGATCATCACCGCGAGCCATGTGGATGTGAAGGGGGAAATCCCCAATCCATACAGCGGGATCTGTTGTAGCATCATATGATTCGATATTTACGGGTTTGAAACCCTCCGGGAATTCGTGATCCATAACGTCATCACTGAAGCATAGGGGGTGTGCGGAGCCTCTGTGCTAGGCTATATCCTGACGCAGTTCATATGAGTCTTGTCTGCTGTATTTGGCCCGGCCGGATTTGCTTTTGGTGTATCCGGCGTGATGATCATCGTCCCGTGTTGGCGCACGTGCCCGTGATTTGTATATTGACCTTGCAAGTTTTGCCTTACTGTCCAATACGTCTCGCAGATCCCGTGTGTTGCCCCGGGCCTTGGTATTTTTGATTGAGTGGCGGCGGGGTGCAGGCTGAACTTCAGGCTGAAATGCCTCTCTGGCTCGGCCAATCAGTGGCCGGTCAGCCGCATCGTACACTGGTGAATGAGGGTTCAATGCTTCCTCCTCGAGGTGAGGTAGCAACCTGTGTTTTGGGTAACTCTTGGAGGGGCGCTCGAGTTCGTATTCCATGGACGCAAGGACTTCGGTCCATCTGTCTGCTAGCAAGTCTTGATCAGCTTGAAGTTGTTGTAGCTGTTTCTTCACGCTATTTGTTGTGGCCATAAGCCGGCGCTAGAAGCGCTCCTGCTCGACGGGGTCCTCAGGCACGATAAATTCTTCGTCGTTGAGGCTCGCCTCATCTTCGGAGAGAGGCATGTAATTGTCCTCCTCCGGTTCTCCATCTGCTGCCTGCTCTGGAGGGCTGGCTTGTTCATCCTCTGGCTCTACATCGTGCTGGAGGGAATTGTGGTTGTCTTCGGCACTATCTGGAGTGTTATTGTCTCCTGTGCCGATATCACTACTTTTGCTGTGGCGGGACTTAGAGCGGCGCCGCTGACGTCGGCGCTTGGGTTGCTTCTTGGAGGGGTCATCCTCCACTGTCTCGTCGCCATTGCCTTATTTAGGGGTGTCCACCATATATATGTTGTATGATGAGGTAGCGGTCATGCGACCTATGGGCGGTGGTTCCTGCTCGTCTCCTGCATCATCGTCCATATCGTCGATGTCTTCAGAGTCGAAGTCGAGCATGTCGGTTAAATCATCGACAATGGCTACTAAGTGGGTGGTGGGTCGGCAGCGAATTTCTTCGTCGTCCGCATTCCATTCTAGCCGGACATAGTTCAGCCAAGGTTCTCCTAACAGGGAGAGAGACCTTAATGAATTTAGCACATCGCTGAAGGGCGAGTGATGAAAGATATCCACGGAGGTGAACTCCATGATCGGCGCCCAGTCGGATTCGACGAGCACGGATGTAAGCGGCTCGGAGTCCGTGGCCGGAGGTGAATCCAGTGGTTCGGCAACACGGCTCTTGTAATGGGTGAAGTCAGTATCCGGCTCTATCGACACTGAGTGTGCGGCCTCCATGGAGGGGTCTATCCCTCCGCTCTTGGATGGTGCGATTTGCTCCGGATTGACGGCCGGAGAAGTTGCATATGCGATTTCCTGAATATTGTCCGATGGCAGACTTACGTCATGCTCGTCGTGACTGTGCGGCGCACCTGACATGGGCTCGAATCCGTCGAAGATCAAGTCTCCACAGATGTCGGCAGTGTAGTTTAAGTTTCCGAACCTGACCTGATGGCCCGGGGCGTAGCTCTCAATCTGCTCCAGATGGCCAAGCAAATTGGCCCGCAGTGCGAAGCCGCCGAATACAAAGATCTGTCCGAGGAGGAAAACCTCACCCTAGACCGCATCGTTACCGATGATTGAAGGAGCCATCAAACCTTATGGCGACGGCATAGTGGAACTCTCAATGAAAGCACCAATGTTGGTGTCAAAACCGGCGAATCTCGGGTAGGGGGTCCCGAACTGTGCATCTAAGGCGGATGGTAACAGGAGGCAGGGGACACGATGTTTACCCAGGTTCCGGCCCTCTTGATGGAGGTAATACCCTACGTCCTGCTTGATTGATCTTGATGATATGAGTATTACAAGAGTTGATCTACCACGAGATCGTAGAGGCTAAAGCCTAGAAGCTAGCCTATGGTATGATTGTATGTTGTCCTACAGACTAAACCCTCCGGTTTATATAGACACCGGAGGGGGCTAGGGTTACACAGAGTCGGTTACAAGGGAAGCGATCTACATATCTGTATTGCCTAGCTTGCCTTCCACGCCAAGGAAAGTCCCATCCGGACACGGGACGAAGTCTTCAATCTTGTATATTCATAGCCCAACAGTCCGGCCAAAGGATATAATCCGGCTGTCCGGAGACCCCCTAATCCAGGACTCCCTCAGCGTATGCTCGAGTGTACATGGGGATGATCGTAGGATACTCCGCATCACCCATGTTCCAATTAGTTAGATTATTTCCTGGGCATATCTTTTTTTGATCCTCTCATCGCCTCCCTTTGGACGCCAACCAGAGTCTCAGCGGCTAGTACCTATACACGGGTGCATTTTGCACGTAGAGTGCCATTGAAGATATTAAATTGCATACCTCGAAGCCTCTTAGTAGGCCCGTGAAGGATTCATTCAATCTGCTTCTCGTGGACAGAATCCTCTTAATTACCGTACCCATTAAGGTACGATGTTCCTTTGAGATGGACGCATGTTGCAACATGTCCATCAATGTATCCGGCGCCTCCGGGTTCCTGGAAGCAGTTGTGGGAGTATGGACTCCCTTCGAAGGGATATGTTTACTCAACCCTAGAGTCATCTCCGGCTGTAAACTAGATAGTCCAGGGCCTTTATTGTTGGTCCCCGAAGGGGCCGCACGCCCCGGACTCTGGACTACCGAAGTATCACCTTCAGGTGTGTTCTTGATTGTCCCTCGCACCAGTTGTTGATCGGGAGAGATCCTCCGGGATGACACCTCAAAGTCGCCCGCCCTATTGGGCGAGAAGGCCGGTGGAGACGTCTTGCTTTCCATCGTCTCTGGAAGAAGATCCCTCGAGGAGGAGGACTGTTGAGGAAGACTACATGCCGGACTGCAAGCATATATTTTAGATGTTACCCTTGTAACCGGAAAGGAACTGGATATGCTTAGGACACCCTTGTTCACTTATGATTCGGCCAAGGGCTTGTCCTTACGGAGGAACTGTGCGACAACGTCGTCTTCCAAACCCGAACCGCCTGATAGGGACGTCTTCCCTCGCTTAGGAGATTTTGCCTCCAAATCTTTGGAGGCAGTCCTTTTCTTCCCATGGGGGGATGGGATGTCAGCTTCTCCTTCTCTTTTGTCTTTGGAAGAGGGAGTTCCAATCTCCCCGGACATAATGTCTGGTGTACCTTTAGAATGGAGGCCACCTTTGGCCTTCTTGATCTCCTCCTTGTCCTCCTTCGCTGGCACATGATATGGCGCCTGAGCCAGCATCCTTGTTAACACAGGATCAGCTGAGTCTTTGGGAAGAGGGGCCGAACACCTAATTCATTCCGCCTTCTTTATCCAGCCATGTTTGAAGATTGTTTTCTCAGTATATCATTATGAGATATTTAACTAAGCTTTGTTCAGGAGTCGAGTGCTTACCGAGGTATCCGGATGGTTGCAATCGAGGCCGATGTCTTCGGTGGTATCCGACCACTGTTTTTGTGTACCGAAGAGTAACTTCCACATTCCTCTATGCATCATGCCGAAGAAGTGCTGAAGGGTCTGTGGTCCTTCCGGATTGAACTCCCACATGTGGAGGGGCCGTCTCTGGCACGACAGGACTCGGCGGACTAGCATTACCTAGATTACATTGATGAGGCCGGTGTCCTTTTCGAGGAGCCTCCCGATGCGGCTTTATAGCATCTGAACTTCATCAGTTGATCCCCAGTCCAGCCACTTATTAATCCATGATGCGAGTCGTAATGGAGGGCCAGATCGGAACGCAGGTGTAGCTGCCGACTTGGTACCACGGGGTTCAGTGATGTAAAACCACTCCTGCTGCCATTGGTTGGAAGTTTCCATGAAAGAGCATTTTTGCCAAAGAGTATTGGTGAGCTTGCTCACCGTAGCACCACCACACTCTACTTGCTTCCCCTTGATCACCTTCGGCTTCACATTAAAGGTCTTGAGCCATAAGCCGAAGTGTCGGGGAATGTGGAGAAAGGCCTCGCACATGACAATGAATGCCGAGATGTGAAGAAAGGAGTCCAGAGCTAGAACGTGAAAATCTAGCCCATAATAGAACATGAGTCCGCGAACGAAGGGATGGTGAGCAAACCTTAGCCCCAGATGAAGTGGGAGATGAATACGACCCTCTTGCCAGATCTGGGAGTAGCAATAACCTGTCCTTTAGCAGAGAGCCTGTGGAGGATTTTCGTGGTCAGGAATCTTGTCGCCCGGAGTTTTGATATATCCTCCTCTGTGACAGAGGAGTCCACCAACCGGCCTTGAGGGCTGGGTCCGGACACGACTGGGAGGCTCGGAGCAATTAAGTTGAAACCTGGGTGCTGCAACTCGAGGTTGGAAAGATTGAGGAAGAGGAAGGCGTAGAAGAGAAAGACGGGTTTGTGCCCCTTTATAAAGGTGATGAATATCAAATGGCTCCTCATAGGCCTTAAAGCATGCCTATTCCCAAGGGATCGTGCCATCGGAACGATTGGGTTACCCACACCCGTATTTATGAGAATCCCGCAATAAGGGGACACGGTCTATGCTTCGACAAGACATGCCAATAAAACCGCATCTTGAAACGTGGAGCGGGAGGCTAAAAAGACGGTTCGAAATATGACCGGGCAGGGACGTGATGTCGCGCTACAAAAGTTGTCAGCAGATTGCACTCGCGAAATATTATACTCTCTGCGGTTGTGTGTGGTATTTGTTTTGCAGAGCCGGACATGTTTTCTGTGTTCGAAGGATGCTTTGGAGTATTCGGAGGAGGAACCCGCCTTGCAATGCCGAAGATAATCTGTGCACCGGACACATCGTCATTGAAGCCTGGTTCAGGGGCTACTGAGGGAGTCCTGGATTAAGGGGTCCTCGGGCGTCCCGCCTGTTGGACATGGGCCGGACTGATGGGTCGTGAAGATACAAGACAGAAGACTCTCTCCCGTGTCCGGATGGGACTCTCCTTGGCGTGGATGGCAAGCCTAGGGTTCGGATATGAAGATTCCTTTCTCTGTAACCAACTTTGTACAACCCTAGTCCACTCTGGTGTCTATATAAACCAGAGGGTTTAGTTCGTAGAGGCAATCACAATCATACATGCTAGACTTCTAGGGTTTTAGCCATTCTTGGTAGATCAACTCTTGTAATACTCATATTCATAAAGATCAATCAAGTAGGAAGTAGCGTATTACCTCCATAGAGAGGGCCCGAACCTGGGTAAACAACGTGTCCAACGTCTCCTATTACCATCGACCTTAGACGCACAATTAGGGACCCCCTACCCAAGATCCGCCGGTTTTGACACCGACAACTACCCACCATGGTGCGCCCCCTCTCCTGGCATGCCCAGGTGGGTTGTACGCACCTGGTGACCCTGTAGACAACCCCCGTGATACTATAAAATCACATATTTCTAGAAAAAGGGAGAAAGAATTATCGTGATCCACGAGACGAAGCCGCCGCCAAGCCATGTTCTTCCTCGGGAGGGCAGATATGGAGTCCGTTTGGGGCTCCAGAGAGGGGCGTCTTTGTTCTTCATCATCACCAACCCTTGTCCATCGCCAATTCCATGATGCTCCCCACCGGGAGTGAGTAATTCCTTTGTAGGCTCGCTGGTCGGTGAGGAGTTGGATGAGATTCATCATGCAATCGAGTTAGTTTTGTTAGGGCCTGATCCCTAGTATCCACTATGTTCTTAGATTGATGTTGCTATGACTTTGCCATACTTAATGCTTGTCACTTTGGGCCGGAGTGCCATGATTTCAGATCTGAACCGTTTATGTTATCATCATTATATCCATGTTCTAGGTCCGATCTTGCAAGTAATAGTCACCTACTACGTGTTATGATCCGGCAACCCTGGAGTGACAACAACCGGGCCCACTCTTGATGATGACCATAGTTTGAGGAGTTCATGTATTCACTGTTTGTTAATACTTTGTTTCGGTTCTCTATTAAAAGGAGGCCTTAATATCCCTTAGATTCCAATATAGACCCCGTTGCCACGGGAGGGTGTCGGTGTCAAAACCGGCGGATCTCGGGTAGGGGGTCCCTAACTGTGCGTCTAAGGTCGATGGTAACAGGAGACGGGGGACACGATGTTTACCCAGGTTCGGGCCCTCTCTATGGAGGTAATACCCTACTTCCTGCTTGATTGATCTTGATGAATATGAGTATTACAAGAGTTTATCTACCACGAGATCGTAATGGCTAAAACCCTAGAAGTCTAGTCTGTATGATTGTGACCGCCTCTACGAACTAAACCCTCCGGTTTATATAGACACCGGAGGGGACTAGGTTTTTACAAAGTCGGGTACAGAGAAAGGAATCTTCATATCTGAACGCCAGGCTTGCCATCCACGCCAAGGAGAGTCCCATCCGGACAAGGGAGAGATTATTCTATCTTCTATCTTCATGGCCCATCAGTCCGGCCCATGTCCAACAGGCCGGACGCCCAAGGACCCCTTAGTCCAAGACTCCCTCGATAGCCCCTGAATCAGGCTTCAATGACGATGTGTCCGGTGCGCAGATTATCTTCGGCATTGCAAGGCGGGTTCCTCCTCCGAATACTCCAAAGCATCCTTCGAACACAGAAAACATGTCCGGCTATGCAAAACAAATACCACACACACCGCAGAGAGTATAATATTTCATGAGTCCAATCTGCTGACAACTTTTGTACCGCGACATCACGTCCCTGCCCAGTCATTATCTCGAACCATTTTTAGCCTCCCGCTACACGTTTCAAGATGCGGTTTTATTGGCACGTCTTGTCGAAGCAGAGATCGTGTCCCCTTATTGCGGGATTCTCATCAATATGGGCGTGGGTAACCCAACCGGTCCGTTGGCATGATCCCTTGGGAATAGGCAGGCTTTAAGGCCTATGAGGAGGCGTTTGATATTCATCGCCTTTAAAAAGGGGCACAGACCCGTCTTTCTCCTCTACGCCTTCCTCTTCCTCAATCTTTCCAACCTCGAGTTCCCGCACCCAGGTTTCAACTTAATTGCTCTGAGCCTCCCAGTCATGTCTGGACCCAGCCCTCAAGGCCGGTGGGTGGCCTCCTCTGTCATAGAGGAGGATATCGCGAAGCTCCGGGTGGCAAGATACCTGACCGCGGAAATCGTCCACAGGCTCCCTGCAAAAGGACATGTTATTCCTACTCCCAGATTAGGCGAGAGGGTCGTATTCATCTCCCACTTCCTCCGGGGGCTACGGTTCGCTCTCCATCGCTTCGTTCGCGGACTCATGTTCTATTACGGGCTAGAGTTTCATGATCTAGCTCCGGACTCGTTTCTTCACATCTCGGCGTTCATTGTCATGTCCGAGGCCTTTCTCTGCATCCCTCCACACATTGGCTTATGGCTCAAGACCTTTAATGTGAAGCCGAAGGTGATCGAGGGGAAGCAAGTAGAGTGTGGTGGTGCTATGGTGAGCAAGCTCACAAATACTCTTTGTCTAAAAGGCTCTTTCACGGAAACTTCCAACCAATGGCAGCGGGAGTGGCTTTACATCTCTAAACCATGTGGTACCAAGTGGGCAGCATCATGTATTAATAAGGAGATGGACTAGGGATCAATTGACGAAGTGCAGACGCTACAAAGCCGCATCCGGAGCCTCCTCGAAAAGGACACATGCCTCATCAATGTAATCCAGGTAATGCTAGTCCACCGGGTCCTGCCGTGCCAGAGACGGCCCCTCCGCATGTGGGAGTTCAATCCGGAAGGACCACAGACCCTTCAGCACTTCTTCGGCATGACGCACAGAGGAATGTGGAAGTTATTCTTCGGGACACGAAAACAGTGGCCGGATAACACCAAAGACATCAGCCTCGACTGCACCCATCCAGATACCTCGGTAAGCACTCGACTCGTGACCACAGTTTAGTTAAATATCATGTAAGGATATACTGAGAAAACAGCCTTTGAACAGGGATGGATAAAGAAGGCGGAATGAATTAGGTGTTCGACCCCTCTTCCAAAAACTCAACTGATCCTGTGTTTACAAGGATGCTGGCTCCGATGCCATATCAAGTGCCGGAGAAGGAGGGCAAGGAGGAGATCAAGAAGGCCAAAGGTGGCCTCCATTCTAAAAGTACACCATACACTATGTCCGGGGAGATTGGAACTCCCTCTTCCGAAGACAAAAGAGAAGGAGAAGTTGACATCCCTTCCCCCATGGGAAGAAAAGGACCGCCTCCGAAGATTCGGAGGCAAAATCTCCTAAGCGAGGGAAGATGTCCCTGTCAGGCGGCTCAGGTTCGGAAGACGACATTGTCGCATAGTTCCTCTGTAAGAACAAGCCCTTAGCCGAACCGTAAGTGAACCAGGGTGTCCTAAACATATCCCGTTCCTTTCCGGTTACAAGGGTAACATCTAAAATATATGTTTGTAGTCCGGCATGCAGTCTTCCTCAATAGTCCTCCTCCTCGGGAGATCTTCTTCCGGAGATGATGGAAAGAGAGATGCCTCCGCATACCTTCTCTCCCAATAGGGCGGACGACTTCGAGGTGTCGTCCCAAAGGATCTCTCTCCGATCAACAAGTGGTGTGAGGGACAATCAAGAACACGCCTGAAGGTGATACTTCGGTAGTCCAGAGTCCGGGGCGTGCGGCCCCTTCGGGGACCAACAATGAAGGCCCCGGAGTATCCGGTTTACAGCTGGAGACGACTCTAGGGTCGAGTAAACATATCGCTTCGAAGGGAGTCTGTACTCCCACAACCGCTTCCAGTAATCCGGAGGCGTTGGATACATTGATGGACATGTTGCAACATGCGTCCATCTCAGAGGAACATCATACCTTAATGGGTATGGTAGTTAAGAGAATTCTGTCCGTGAGAAGTGGATTGAATGACGCCTTCACGGGGCTGCTAAGAGGCTTCGTGGTATGCAATGTAATATCTTCAATTGCACTCTACGTGCAAAATGCACCTGTGTAAATCTAGTAGCCCCTGAGACTCTGGTTGGCTTCGAAAGGGAGGCAATCAGAGGATCAAAAAAAGATATGCCCAGGAAATAATCTAATTAATTGGAACACATGCTATTACATCCATGGCGACTGCCCATGCTACAGAGGTTGCAGGTCTGAAGTAGAAACTTGATGTGGCGGATGATGACATCACGCTTATTAACAGGCGGCTCGACGAGGCGCAAGGTATGTTTTGGGGCAGTCAGTATATGTATGTATAATAATATGAGCACGAAGTTGAGAATTATATACTAAGATATGAATAACTGTAGATAGTGCTACCGCGGTTGAGACCCTTCGAGCTGAGCTCGTCCGGGCCAAGGAGCAAGCCAGGATGAGTAATGCGTTTGCCAAGAAGGCAGCTGCTGAGTTAAAGGCCGAACAGGCTGCTTGGCGCTAGTGCGTGGAGAGAATATCTACGATGGCACGCGAGCTAAAGGATGCCACTGTCCGATGTGAATTCCTCGAGAAGGATAACAAAGTCAAAACGGCCGATCTCAACAAGGCCTTACAAGAGGCGAGAGAAGCATTGTCAGAGTCTAGAGTGGCTCGGGAGGAGATCCGGCAAGCTGGGGAGATAATGGCCGATAAGCCCTTCTTATTACAGACTAAAGTAGGCGATCCGAAGTATGCCCCACTTAATCAAATGTGGAGTTCTCCAGACGCATTCTTGGACTTGCCGAAGAGTGTCATCGACGCGGCGCAGTTTTTCCAAGCGCAAGAAGGACATGCAACGGAGAAGCTTTTCTGGTCGCAATTCAGCAAGCCAAAGCATCCACTGTTGCTGAACGAACAGATGGCCCAGTGGGCCGAGCTCCACAAGATATCCAGATCTGCCATGCCGACTGGACCAATTCCGAATAGTTATTTCGGTTTGGAGCAACGACTTGTTTATGCGGTGCCGCGTATTGACGTCGTTAAGCGGTCAACGTGCATTGAAGGTGCATGGATGGCCCTTGCCCGCGTCAAGACATACTGGGAGAAGATGAAGGCCACCAATATTGCAACAAAGAGTCCACGCAAGGACAAGGACCATCACACGCCGGAGCATTATTTTGAGGTTGTCCTAAAGGGCGCCCGCTTGATAGAGGGTTAGTGCTCGAAGGATATGATATTTGAGTGATTGTACTGAAATTGTAAAAACAGTATTATGATATATTATAGGCTATGGTTTTTTCCTCAAAGTTTTGGTTCCTCCTGTGTGGCAATTTTTTTGTATAATCTGAAAGTTTACCAGTCGTCGGCTTCGGCCCCCTCACATATAATACGGGGGTGTTCAGAAAAGCACTTGATCACTCTTGACCCAAAGTCTTGTTCCATGAAGGAGGTGTGAATGCAGTGTACTAGGCAATCGGACTATAGGGCTTTAACACTTTCACTTAGCCTTAGGAGTTTGACGGTGGGTCTACGCTATAGCCCCTGGTATGTATGCAGTTATCCGAATACGGTGTGTTCCATAGGTGAACATAAGAATGTTCCTTCGTGTAATACGGAAGGAATCGGGAAAGATTCTGATAAGTCATCGAGTGGTTGACCAGCTCTTGCTGCATCATGGCAGTCAGTTTTCGGCTTTCTCTACTGAGGTGCTTGACCAGATGAACTGGATACACAATCGCAGTAGTTCTCCCTTTACTACCTTAGCCGATAGGACGGAACGTAAGGTAGTAAGCACAAGAGCCGGGCAACCCAACTATTGACCAAAGACATGATTCAGAGCTGATGCATATAAGGCCAAACTCGTGACATCAAAGTGTGCTATAAAGCTGTTCGGACTTGTCGGCAACTCATATGTTGCCATATCGAGCCCCTGGTAATTTGTGTCGAGGTGCATGCATTAAACAACCAAAGAAGCAAAATTCTGTTCTTAGAAAAAGCAAACACTGAATATAGACTATGTTCACTGGAATCTGATTGACACGTCACATGCAATCTTGTAGATTATAACGCCACTACCCGGGCTATTTAACATGCTGGGGGTTGAAGGCTAAGGAAGACGGCACTCTACAGGTTTGAAATAAATAGTGCGGTCTACAAAAAATCGTTTGGACCTCCTGTCGCACGTCTACGTTGCCTTGCCTCAGCGAAAGGACTCCTTGGCAGGAATAGCCTTTGGTTATCTATACGAAGCCGAACTCAGAAAGAGTCCATAAAATGACCAGGCTTTGAGTCACCTGTGGTAAGAGATAAAAAATAGTTAGAAAAAGGGAAAAAGGTTGTGGGAGTGCGGACCGCATTGTAGGCCTGTCCGTATTGTGCCTCTGCCGATGACCAGGGTATTTTAAGTGCATAATTATGTATGCATGGTACAAACTTAGCGGCTATATGAGGTGAACGACGGAGGACAAACTGCTAATCCAGCTCTGAGATTGAGCGGTCCTATTTAAGAGAGACCAGCGGCTTGATGGTCGATGAGATACGCGGCTTGATGAGGCTGCTTTGTACTTCGGCTGTAGTAGCCGTAGTATACTCCTCTGTACGGAGGGACCGTTCCGTATTTCCGTTTATTGTGATGACGCCACGTGGACCGGGCATCTTAAGCTTTAGGTAGGCGTAGTGTGGGACCGCATTAAAACGAGTAAAAGCGGTACGCCCGAGCAGTGCATGGTAGCTACTGCGGAACGGAACAATATCGAAAGTCAAGCCTTCACTTCGAAAGTTGTTCGGCGAGCCGAAAATGACTTCCAATGTAATTGAGCCCATGCAGTGAGCTTCTATGCTAGGTATTGCTCCCTTGAAGGTAGTTGTGGTGGGTTTATTCTAGAAGGATCCCCGGGTACCGAGCTCGAATTCGCCCTATAGTGAGTCGTATTACAATTCACTGGCCGTCGTTTTACAACGTCGTGAGATGGAACCCATTGATAATTGGGTCGAGGACCAGAGCTGCCGAACCTTCGTGACGGATACAAGCTGGGTGGTCCTTGCGATGAAAAGTGATCGGGCAGGCCGCCCATTGGCTAAATTTTGGGGCGACTAGCTCTATGGCGTAGGCATCCCGTAATGCGTGCTTGCGCTCCCCTGTAGGGATGTGCGCCACGTATAGCATGTTTACTATTTTTACTTCGGGGGGAAATTGCTTCTGACCCCCGGTGTTCGGTTGGCGAGTCTCTTCGTCGTCGCTGTCGCTGGGCGGCCCTTCCCCTTGTGTTCGGCATTAAGCTTGCCGGCCTGTTTAAAGACCAACAACTTCTGTTGGTATGATTGGCTGGTTTATCGGTGTTGGGGAACGCAGTATTTCAAAAAAATTCCAATGCACACACATGATCATGGTGATGCATAGCAACGAGAGGGGAGAGTGTTGTCCATGTACCCTCGTAGATCATAAGCGGAAGCATTATGACAACACGGTTGATGTAGTCGTATGTCTTCACGATCGACCGATCCTAGTACCGAAAGTACGTCACCTCCGCGATCTGTACACATTCGGCTCGGTGACATCCCACGAACTCACAATCCAGTAGAGTGTCAAGGGAGAGATTCCTCCGCATGACGGGGTGATGACGGTGATGATGATGCTACCAGACGAGGGCTTCGCCTAAGCACCGCTACGAAATGACCGAGGTGGATTATGGTGGAGGGGGCACCGCACACGGCTAAGGGATCAATGGTCTACTTGTGTGTTCTAGGGTGCCCCCCTACCCCCATATATAAAGGAGCAAGGGGGAGGCCGGCCAGCCTTGGGGCGCGCCAAGGAGAGGGAGGAGTCCTCCTCCTAGTGGGAGTAGGACTCCCCCTTTCCTAGTCCAACTACGAAGAAGGAGGGGAAAGGAAAGAGAGGGAGAGAGGGAGGGAAAGAGGGGGAGCCCCCCCTCCTTGTCCTATTCGGACTCCCAGGGGGGCGGCCAGCCCTATGGCCCCTCCTCTCTCCCTCACAAGTCCCATTTTGGCCCATTAGTTCCCCTGGGGGTTCCGGTAACACCCCGGCACTCCTATAATTATCCGGTGACCCCCGGAACTCATCCGGTGTCTGAATATAGTATCTTTATGTCTCAACCATTTCGAGACTCCTCATCAGGTCCGGGATCATATCGGGGACTCCGAACTAGCTTCGGTACATCAAAACACATAAACTCATAATACCGATCGTCACCGAACGTTAAGCGTGCGGACCCTACGGGTTCGAGAACTATGTATACATGACCAAGACACGTCTCTGGTCAATAACCAATAGCGGAACCTGGATGTTCATATTGGCTCCCACATATTCTACAAAGATCTTTATTGGTCAAACCGCATAACGATATACGTTGTTCCCTTTGTCATTGGTATGTTACATGCCCGATATTCGATCGTCGGTATCTCAATACCTAGTTCAATCTCGTTACCGGCAAGTCTCTTTACTCGTTCTGTAATGCATCATCCCGTAACTAAGTCATTAGTCACATTTATTGCAAGGCTTATAGTGATGTGCATTAGTGAGAGGGCCTAGAGATACCTCTTCGACAATCGGAGTGACAAATCCTAATCTCGATCTATGCCAACTCAACAAACACTAGCGGAGACACCTATAGAGCACCTTTATAATCACCCAATTTCATTGTGATGTTTGCTAGCACACAAAGTGTTCCTCCAGCATTCGGGAGTTGCATGATCTCATAGTCATAGGAACATGTATAATTCATGAAGAAAGCAATAGCAACAAACTAAACGATCATCGTGCTAAGCTAACGGATGGGTAAAGTCAATCACATCATTCTCTAATGATGTGATCCCGTTAATCAAATGACAACTAATGTCTATGGTTAGGAAACATAACCATCATTGATTCAAAGAGCTAGTTAAGTAGAGGCATACTAGCGACATTCTGTTTGTCTATGTATTCACACATGTACTAAGTTTCCGGTTAATACAATTCTAGCATGAATAATAAACATTTATCATGATATAAGAAAATATAAATAATAATTTATTATTGCCTCTAGGGCATATTTCCTCCAGTCTCCCACTTGCACTAGAGTCAATAATCTAGATTACATTGTAATGATTCTAACGCCCTTGGAGTCTTGGTGTTGATCATGCTTTGCTCGTGAGAGAGGCTTAGTCAACGGGTCTGCAACATTCAGATTCGTATGTATCTTGCAAATCTCTATGTCTCCCTCCTTGACTTGATCACGGATGGAATTGAAGCGTCTCTTGATGTGCTTGGTTCTCTTGTCAAATCTGGATTCCTTTGCCAAGGCAATTGCACCAGTATTGTCACAAAAGATTTTCATTGGACCCGATGCACTAGGTATTACACCTAGATCGGATATGAACTCCTTCATCCAGACTCCTTCATTTTCTGCTTCTGAAGTAGCTATGTATTCCACTTCACACGTAGATCCCGCCACGACGCTCTTCTTGGAACTGCACCAACTGACAGCTCCACCATTTAATAAAAACATGTATCTGGTTTGTGACTTAGAGTCATCCAGATCAGTGTCAAAGCTTGCATCGACGTAACCGTTTACAAAGAGCTTTTTGTCACCTCCATATGCGAGAAACATATCTCAGTCCTTTTCAGGTATTTCAGGATGTTCTTGACCGCTGTCCAGTGATCCACTCCTAGATTACTTTGGTACCTCCCTGCTAGACTGATAGCAAGGCACACATCAGGTCTGGTACACAGCATTGCATACATGATAGAGCCTATGGCTGAAGCATATGGAACACCTTTCATTTTCTCTCCATCTTCTGTAGTGGTCAGGCATTGAGTCTCACTCAACTTCACACCTTGTAATACAGGCAAGAACCCTTTCTTTGTCTGATCCATTTTGAACTTCTTCAAAACTTTATCAAGGTATGTGCTTTGTGAAAGTACAATTAAGCATCTTGATCTATCTCTATAGATATTGATGCCCAATATATAAGCAGCTTCACCGAGGTCTTTCATTGAAAAATTCTTATTCGAGTATCCTTTTATGCTATTTAGAAATTCAGTATCATTTCCGATCAACAATATGTCATCTACATATAATATCAGAAATGCTACAGAGCTCCCACTCACTTTCTTGTAAATACAGGCTTCTCCAAAAGTCTGTATAAAACCATATTCTTTGATCACACTATAAAAGTGTATATTCTAACTCCGAGAGGCTTGCACTAGTCCATAAGTGGATCGCTGGAGCTTGCACACTTTGTTAGCACCTTTTGGATCGACGAAAACCTTCTGGTTGCATCATATACAACTCTTCTTTAAGATATCCATTAAGGATTGCAGTTTTGACGTCCATTTGCCAAATTTCATAATCATAAAATGCGGCAATTGCTAACATGATTCAGACAGACTTAAGCATCACTATGGGTGAGAAGGTCTCAGCATAGTCAACTCCTTGAACTTGTCAAAAACCTTTCGCAACAAGTCGAGCTTTGTATATAGTAATATTACCGTCAGTGTCAGTCTTCTTCTTGAAGATCCATTTATTCTCTATGGCCTGCCAATCATCGGGCAAGTCAACCAAAGTTCATACTTTGTTTTCATACATGGATCCCATCTCAGATTTCATGGCCTCAAGGCCCGACTACGGAGCCAAAATAAAAGAAGAACCCCAAATGCGACCAGGTCCCCCGATCGACCCCAACTGGGCTCCACTACTGATCAACTAGAACGAAACAACACAAAGGACAAGATCTTCATTGAGCTCCTCCTTGAGCTTGGTTGCGTCATCTACACGGACTCATTGGCACCTGCAAGCTGGTTTTGGAAGTATCTATGAGTCACGGGGACTCAGCAATCTCACACCCTCACGATCAAGACTATTTAAGGTTATGGGTAAGGTGAAGGTATGAGGTGGAGCTGCAGCAAGCGACTAGCATATATGGTGGCTAACATACGCAAATGAGAGCAAGAAGAGAAGGCAAAGTACGATCGAGAAACTATGATCAAGAAGTGATCCTAGAACAACCTACGTCAAACATAACTCCAACACCATGTTCACTTTCGGGACTCCGCCGGAAAGAGACCATCACGGTTACACACGCGGTTCATATATTTTAATTAAGGTCAACTTTAGGTTTTCTACAACTGGACATTAACAAATTCCCGTCTGACCATAACCGCGGGCACGGCTTTCGAAAGTTCAAATCCCTGCAGGGGTGTCCCAACTTAGCCCACCACAAGCTCTCACGGTCAACGAAGGATATACCTTCTCCCGAGACATTCCGATCAGACTCGGTATCTTGGTTCTACAAGACAACTTCGACAATGATAAAATAAGTCCAGCAACATCGCCCGAATGTGTCGACAAATCCCGATAGCAGCTGCACATATCTCGTTCTCAGGGCACACTTAGATGAGCGCTCCATACAACTAAAACCAAACCTCGAGTTTCCCCGAGGGGGCGCTGCACAGGACTCTAGTTTGGACCAACACTCAGAGGAGCACTAGCTCGGGGCGGTTAAAATAATGGTGACCCTTGAGTCCGCGAAACCCAAGGGAAAAAGAGGCTAGGTGGCGAATGGTAAAACCAATGTTGGGAATTGCTGGAGGAGTTTTATTCAAGGCGAACTGTCAAGGGGTTCCCATAATAGCCCAACCGCATAAGGAACGCAAAATCCGGGAACATAACACCGATATAACGGAAACTAGGGCGGCAAGAGTGGAACAAAACACATGGCATAAGGCCGAGCATTCCACCCTTTACCAAGTATATAGATGCATTAATTAAATAAGATATATCATGATATCCCAACAAGTAACCATGTTCCAACAAGGAACAACATCTCCATGTTCCCACAAGGAACAAACTTCAATCTTCACCTGCAACTAACAACGCTATAAGAGGGGCTGAGCAAAGCGGTAACATAGCCAAACAACGGTTTGCTAGGACAAGGTGGGTTAGAGGCTTGGTTCAACAATATAGGAGGCATGATAAGCAAGTGGTAGGTATCGCAGCATAGGCATAGCAAAAGAGCGAGCATCTAGCAAGCAAAGATAGAAGTGATTTCGAGGGTATGGTCATCTTGCCTGAAATCCCACATGGAAGAAGAACGAGTCCATGAAGAAGACACATGGACGAAGTCGAACGGATCCTCACAACTCCCGAACAGAACCGAAGCTCACGAGAAAGGCAACACGGAAAGAAGCAAACAACATAGTAAACAACCAACACATAGACATGGCATGATGCACAAACAGTTATGATGCATGTTCGGTTTAAAGAAGCATGGCATGGCAAAATGCACAAACAATCCTACAAATTAAGTGGAGCTCAACATGCAACTCCGTTGCATATTAACGAAACACCACGTGACTTATTTAGTTCTCTCTCGTTTATGTACCCAACAATATTAAATGTTCTTAGCATGGCAAGAGGGTGAAACATAATTAAACTACCTAACTATGCAAGTTTAAATGAGGCCGGAACAACAAACCACAAGTCCGGAAACTCCTCATGTGCATAATTTTAGGTTTGGTACTGTTCTGCCCTAAACCATATTTTATAGTTGTTAAACATGCAAAGTAAGGCCACCATGATAATCTAGGCATTTTTCCACCCCATTTACATATAAAGTTTATTAAATTTGGAGCTACGGTTATTTAGTTATGAATTAAAGCATTTTAGCAAGTTATTTAAACAAATTAAAACAAACAGCATTTTAAACATTTTAAACATGCATGAAAGTTGCATATTATGAAACTAGACAAAATTCTGAGCAAGTTACATATATAATTTGTTTTAAGATGATGCACCGTTTGTGAGTTATGATATGCATGGAGCTTAGGGGTTTCTCTGCAAATCTGTAAAACCTGGGATAAATAGCAAAAAACATAGAACTAAAAAAAGCACCAATGGGCCGCATCTGTCTGGCCCAACAGGAGCAGGGGTACTGGAGCCTCACGTTGGGCCAACAGGCCAGCTGAGGGTGGCGGCTGCGCTGGGCCTTGGCGTAAGGAGTGGCCCAGGGTGCGGTCAACAGGCACTGGATCGATGTGGCTGCGCTGGATTGGCCAACGCGGCATGGCGTCGCTTGTGCCTTGATGAAGCAGGGGGGACGCAGTAGTTCAGCGCGGCAGGGCTTGCAGCGGCAGGCCTTGGCGAGGAAGCGGGCTTGCAGGCGAAGCAGAGGAGGCAGCAAGTGGTAGGGCACGGCTACTCCAGGCGATGCAGCGGCCGCTCAAACCGGCGAGGTGCAGGGGAGGAAGGCAAGCAGCTGGGCGGAGCTAGAGGCCAAGGCGGCGGCACTCAGAGGAGGTCGAGGGTGGCTTGAGGCCACGGTGGTAGCGGCGCCGGCCGTCGGGTGATGCAGGCCTCGGAAAGCTTCATGATCAACTCAGGATTGAGGGAAGAAGAGGCAGGCCTCGGGCGCCTGGGGAAGAAGCACAGGCGGCACAGGAGGAGGTCGGGCACGACGCGAAGAATCAAGGGGCGGCCATGGCGGTGGAGCCTGGGCGCGGTGGCGCTGCTGGTCTGGTGGACTTGACGAATCCGGCCGCAGGACACCGGTTCCCGATGGCGGCGAGGTGAACTGGAGCTCGGGGTCGCGAGGAGGTCGGAGGCGACACGGACGTGGAAGAAGGAGCTCGGGCTGCAGGAGAGGGCTCGTCTCCTTGCGCGGGCACACGAGGTAGGGATCTGGCAGCAACTTGGTGAGATCGAGGGGATGAGTGGAGTGCTCCGACTGGATTGGATCGGGGGAATGAGGGGATCCCGAGGAAGAGAGGTAGGTGGCGGCGGGCAGGAGGGTGGATGGGACAGAGTTCCTGATTCTTAGGGTTGGACCAAATATATACATCAGGTGAAAAAGGTTAGGGGCTATCTGGAGCCTTCGATCAAAATCAGACGGCCATGAACAAAAATAGTTAGGGAGTCCAAATAACAAAACGGAGATGTTTTGCAGATGTTTGGGGATGATCCGGACACAACGGTGGCGACTACCCGGGTCGGGTTCGGGACAGCTTTCGGACGCGCGCGGGACGAGGTCCACGGACTGACGAGAGAGGTTAGGTAGGGGCTGGCGGTGAGAGGTAGACTGTATAGACGGTCTCGAGCTGAGAGAAGAGAAGAGAGAGAGCCCAGCGACTGTTCCCGGAGACCGAAAACGTCCGACGTTTGACCGGCTATAGTGCCGCTATAGTTTAACAATTGGGCTATCAGACGAACTCCGAATGCGATGAAACTTGATAGACGGTCTATCTACACTATAATAAGACCACATGCCAACTTTCAACCCATTCCGAGAATATTTTCCAGCCACTTATAAAATAATATTTTGGACATGCCGCGGGCGCGTGCAAGTGTATCTGGGCTCAGAACGGACAACGGAGAGAACGAGGAGGCCGGGACGGATGCAAGTTTCGAAAACATGATGATGCAATGCACATGATGGCATGATGAAAAGCAACACGCAAGCAAATGACATGGCAACACCGGCGAATAACTGGAGGACACCTGGCACAACGGTCTCGGGGCGTTACAACACTCCACCACTACGAGAGGATCTTGTCCCGAGATCTAGAATGACCCCGGAGGGAAAACGGAAGAGAAAGAGAAGAGGAAAAACTAAGTTGCTTATTTGACAATCGAGTGAAACCAAAGAACCTTGAAAAGGTTAAGCCATTTCGAGAAAATAATACAATGGAGATGAACGAAGTTGAAAACACTCTGTTAGAAAAGAGGGACAAGGAAGAACAACTTCGGGCAGCACTCCGATTGAAAAGAAAAGGAATTGAATAAGAACTTGGTAAGATGAGAAGATACTTGATGAAATCACAACACACTGCCTCCGGAACTATTGAATGAATGGAACAAGGGGTAAGAAAGATCTCAGACAGCACTCCGGTTGAAAAGAGATGCAAGGCTTGATAAGGCGAAAAGAACTTGAGCAAAAGGGCACAACACTCCGGTTAAATGGATAAGCACGAAAAGAACATGATCTTTGACAAAACAAGATGATGGGTTGAAAAGAGCAACATGAAAATGCCCCCGGAACAAAAGAATAGAAGATAGATAATTGAAATAGGAGAATGGAGAAGAAGAAGCCAACTTCTGCCACAAAAGAGCTTGAAAAGGCATCTTTAGGAGAAGGGTCGAACGGAGTTGTTGGAAAACCAACAACGAAAAGAATAAGCATGATATGGTCTTATGGAATACATGTCAAATTATGAGGTGACAAACTGCCACTCATGGGAAAAGAATTGGATTGGTATGACCGATGAGATGAGATAATTATTTCACCGGGAGGATAGATGAAGAACTTGGATCATATATTATCACCATTAATAGCAAAATCCTTAGGGAAAGATTTAGGTGAAATATAACCCAAGATAACTCAAATGACGAGATTGATGGATTTAAAATAACTCATTCTTAACAATATGTGAATCATGAAGCATGAACTCAAATTATCAAGAATGACTTTATACCACCTCCAATGATACAGAAGAAAGAATTGCACTCCGGATTGCAAGATGAAGAAAACTTGAGCTCCTTTGAAAAGAATCTCAATGAACACTTGGAGAAGGAATTTAAATCCTTGATGAACCATCATGTTGAGCCTCCATGAAGAACTCCAGAAAACAAAAGGAAGATCAAACGAAAGGAAAGAGAATTTGAAAACACAAGGTGAAACCTTGCAATGATTAGATGGACTTTCGCGACGATATATTTGAGAGAGCTTGGAACTCCGGAAAAGAAATGATGAAACAATAGAAACCGAGAATTTGGTGAACCTCCGGAATAAGGAATTAAACAGTTGGATGAAGCAAGAATAAGAATTACGTTATGCGTATCCTTCACCAAGTTAAATTGATGACAAGTAGTGGATTTGCCATACCACTTATTCTCGTAGCAAGGATGAAGATAGATATAGCACAACTTGGGAAGGTCTTCAATGAACCACCGGTAGGATTTGGAAATAACGAATGGATTGATAGAAAAAACAACGAAATAGAATTCTTGAATGGACCACCGTAAGAATTAAAATGAACGAAGAAAAGAGATGAATCAATGGTAAGAATTGGAAAACGAATGAAGACACTTGAGAGAATTTAGATGCAAGATAACGAATAGATCACGAGCTGATTAGAGAATCCTTGATTGATGCACCGGTAAGATTTGGAGAACAAGAGCTGAAAGCTGAGAATGAAAAAAAACCTGAAATGATGGACTCCGGATAATCAACCTGAAAAGACTCCTGAATTGCTCCGGAAGGATGAAAAGAATATCTCACAATCGAAAACAATTATGAGAGGATGACACGAAGCTAGAGCCATTGATCCTTGAGAGAGCGAAAAAAATATGGAGGAAAACTCTTCTTCGGTCTTCAAAATCTGAGAATGACGACGAGAAACACCACCATGAATTATTGAGGCACTCCGGGAGAATCCCAAAACAACGAAGAGGTTGAACCAACGATGAAAAGAAATTAACCGATCTTGGAGAAAGGCATTTGACTGATGATAACTCATTCTTACGTCAAACTTCGAAAAGAATTTGAGAATAACTCCGGAAAAATAAGAAGAGTCAGGTAGGATCCTGGGAAAAGACCTGTGGGTTAGGGCTCACTGAAAAGAAACACCGTAGAACGATTAAAAAGAGAGATTGCGCCGGTTGAATTAAAAGGCTTGAATGAGGTGACATCCTCGAAAGATCTTGAATGAAAGCAGAGTGGAAACATGAATCTTCGAGATATCTTGAGCACTCCGGAACAATAAATAGCGAGAAGTGGAATGATAAAGAGGTGCACCGGTAAGAAAAGGTATTTGAAACGAGGAAAAGGATATGATCCACAAGCTTGACTTGGTTCCACCGAAGAAGAAAAAAGAATGAATAATGGTGAACTAGAAACTCCGTTAAAATCTTCATGAGCATCACCGGGTAAGAACATTGATTGAAAAGAAAGAAGAGGCTTCACATGAATAAGATGGGTACATGATTAAGAAATTCGAGTCCTCAAAGAAAAAGGGTGGGTGGGTGGGAAAACAAAGACAACTTGGAGACGGATGAAACAAACAACGTTGAGAAGAACTGACACTTGATCTTGCGGATGTTGAAATGTTCGGATCCACTTGAAGGGAAACACGCTGGTTGAAAAGGATTGACAAGACAATATCGATGATCAAGAATGATTAGTATTCACATAGGAATATGAGAACACCACTTAGACAAGGGATGGAATCAACATTTGACTTCGAAGCAACTCGAATACCACAACTCAAAACACAACAAAGGATTGGCTTGCAAAATAAGCCGGAACAAACATATGATAGAGATTTCGTCCGAAGTTTTCGTGGTGGGGCCTACACAGGCTCGATCGTACAGCACCATCATGTACAAGGCAGTGCACATGACATACGAAGGGTCCCCGAGTCGGCATAGCCAAGGACTCTTTAAGACACAACGAGACCACTGTAAAACCAACCGTGGATAAGCGGACCACTAGACGTCGAACCCCAATTTCATATCATACATCTGTCGGAAAGATATCCTAAGAGCTACATGAATTCCCACTTATAAACTCCCGAAACTTTCCGGTTATGCAATCAGGTGTTGGGGATACAGGGGAAGCATAATATCTCACCAAAAACTAGCAAATCCTACATCCAACTGTATCCATCCTTCAACACATAACCAAGAAACCTTCGGAAATCGTCTACCTCAACCTTCTAAAAGCATCCGTTATACGAGTTATGGCGATACTCCCGAACTCCCACCCCAGTACTGGGTGGCATCGAGGTTATCTCACCAACAACTTCATAAAAGAGATTTTCGATGTCGGCGAAACTAAACTCAGGTATTCCAGAACTGCAACGATAAAATTGTGACGACAAAACCTCGGAGCTCAACTCCCTGGGACACTGCCACAACCCCTAAATGTCAGGAGGCACCAAGAACAATGTTCTCGTCACAAAACCATCGGAACGATTCCAAGATACCCGCGTGATCCTAAAAAAATTTGTAGTGAAATTTGAGAAGAGAAGAGTCAAAACTCTACGTCAGGATGCCCTACCAGAGCGATGAAGGGACTGGGGAGTAAAACGAATTCCTAAGCTCTCCGATATATAATTCCTAAATGACTCAAAACATTTTTCTAGACTCAACAACGTCCGCTAATTCGATCAAGCAGTGAGGGCTCCTAAGGTCGGGGATGGCTCTGATTACCAACTTGTAACGCCCTCGATGCGGCTATATCTCCCACGTGTCGAAGCACGACTTAGAGGCATAACCGCATTGAAAGCAATGTCGCAAGTGAGGTAATCTTCACACAACCCATGTAATACATAAGGGAAAGAGATGCATAGTTGGCTTACAATCGCCACTTCACACAAATACATGAATAAAGCATTACACCATCTAGATACAATCAAGGCCCAACTATGGAGCCAAAATAAAAGAAGAACCCCAAATGCGACCAGGTCCCCCGATCGACCCCAACTGGGCTCCACTACTGATCAACTAGAACGAAACAACACAAAGGACAAGATCTTCATCGAGCTCCTCCTTGAGCTTGGTTGCGTCATCTGCACGGACTCATTGGCACCTGCAGGCTGGTTTTGGAAGTATCTGTGAGTCACGGGGACTCAGCAATCTCACACCCTCGCGATAGACTATTTAAGCTTATGGGTAAGGTAAAGGTATGAGGTGGAGCTGCATCAAGCGACTAGCATATATGGTGGCTAACATACGCAAATGAGAGCAAGAAGAGAAGGCAAAGCACGATCGAGAAACTATGATCAAGAAGTGATCCTAGAACAACCTACGTCAAACATAGCTCCAACACCGTGTTCACTTCCCGGACTCTGCCGGAAAGAGACCATCACAGTTACACACGCGGTTGATATATTTTAATTAAGGTCAACTTCAGGTTTTCTACAACCGGACATTAACAAATTCCCATTTGCCCATAACCGCGGGGACGGCTTTCGAAAGTTCAAATCCCTGCAGGGGTGTCCCAACTTAGCTCATCACAAGCTCTCACGGTCAACGAAGGATATACCTTCTCCTGAGACATTCCGATTAGACTCGGTATCTTGGTTCTACAAGACAACTTCGATAATGATAAAACAAGTCCAGCAACACCGCCCGAATGTGCCGACAAATCCCGATAGGAGCTGCACATATCTCGTTCTCAGGGCACACTCAGATGAGTGCTCCATACAACTAAAACCAAACCTCGAGTTTCCCCGAGGGGGCACTGCACAGGACTCTAGTTTGGACCAACACTCAGAGGAGCAGTGGCTCGGGGGGGGGGGGGTTAAAATAATGATGACACTTGAGTCCGCGAAACCCAAGGGAAAAAGAGGCTAGGTGGCGAATGGTAAAACCAATGTTGGGCATTGCTGGAGGAGTTTTATTCAAGGCGAACTGTCAAGTGGTTCCCATAATAGCCCAACCGCGTAAGGAACGCAAAATCCGGGAACATAACACCGATATGACGGAAACTAGGGCGGCAAGAGTGGAACAAAACACCAGGCATAAGGCCGGGCCTTCCACCCGTTACCAAGTATATAGATGCATTAATTAAATAAGATATATCGTGATATCCCAACAAGTAACCATGTTCCAACAAGGAACAACATCTCCATGTTCCAACAAGGAACAAACTTCAATCTTCACCTGCAACTAACAACGCTATAAGAGGGGCTGAGCAAAGCGGTAACATAGCCAAACAATGGTTTGCTAGGACAAGGTGGGTTAGAGGCTTGGTTCAACAATATAGGAGGCATGATAAGCAAGTGGTAGGTATCGCAGCATAGGCATAGCAAAAGAGCGAGCATCTAGCAAGAAAAGATAGAAGTGATTTCGAGGGTATGGTCATCTTGCCTGAAATGCCGCAAGGAAGAAGAACGAGTCCATGAAGAAGACACATGGACAAAGTCGAACGGATCCTCACAACTCCGGAACGGAACCGAAGCTCACGAGAAAGGCAACCCAGAAAGAAGCAAACAACATAGTAAACAACCAACACATAGACATGGCATGATGCACAAACAATTATGATGCATGTCCAGTTTAAAGAAGCATGGCATGGCAAAATGAACAAACAATCCTACAAATTAAGTGGAGCTCAACATGCAACTCCGTTGCATATTGACGAAACACCACGTGACTTATTTAGTTCTCTCTCGTTTATGTACCCAACAATATTAAATGTTCTTAGCATGGCAAGAGGGTGAAGCATAAGTAAACTACCTAACTATGCAAGTTTAAATGAGGCCGGAACAACAAACCACAAGTCCGGAAACTCCTCATGTGCATAATTTTAGGTTTGGTACTGCTCTTCCCTAAACCATATTTTATAGTTGTGAAACATGCAAAGTAAGGCCACCATGATAATCTAGGCATTTTTCCACCCCATTTACATATAATGTTTATTAAATTTGGAGCTACGGTTATTTAGTTATGAATTAAAACATTTTTGCAAGTTATTTAAACAAATTAAAACAAACAGCATATTAAACATTTTAAACATGCATGAAAGTTGCATATTATGAAACTAGACAAAATTCTAAGCAAGTTACATATATATTTTGTTTTAAGATGATGCACCGTTTGTGAGTTATGATATGCATGGAGCTTAGGGGTTTTTCTGCAAATCTGTAAAACCTGGGATAAATAGCAAAAAACGTAGAACTCAAAAAACCACCAATGGGCCACATCTGTCTGGCCCAACAGGAGCAGGGGCACTGGAGCCTCATGTTGGGCCAACAGGCCGGCTGAGGGTGGCGGCTGTGCTGGGCCTTGGCGCAAGGAGTGGCCCAGGGCGCGGTCAACAGGCACTGGATCGATGTGGCTGTGCTGGATCGGTCAACGCGGCCTGGCGTTGCTTGTGCCCTGACGAAGCAGGGGGGACGCAGTGGTTCAGCGCGGCAGGGCTTGCAGCGGCAGGCCTTGGCGAGGAAGCGGGCTTGCAGGCGAAGCAGAGGAGGCGGCAGGGCGCGGCTACTCCAGGCGATGCAGCGGCCGCTCAAACCGGCGAGGTGGAGGGGAGGAAGGCATGTGGCTGGGCGGAGCTGGAGGCCAAGGTGGCGGCACTCGGAGGAGGTCGAGGGCGGCTTGAGGTCACGGCGGTAGCGGCGCCGGTCGTAGGGTGATGCAGTCCTCGGACAGCTTCACGATCAACTCAGGATCGAGGGGAGAAGAGGCAGGCCTCGGGCGCCTGGGGAAGAAGCACATGCGACACAGGAGGAGGTCGGGCACGACACGAAGAATCAAGGGGAGGCCATGGCGGTGGAGCCTGGGCGCGGCGGCGCTGCTGGTCTGGTGGACTTGACGAATCCGGCCGCGGGACACCGGTTCCTGATGGCGGCGAGGTGAACTGGAGCTCGGTGTCGCGAGGAGGTCGGAGGCGACACGGACGTGGATGAAGGAGCTCGGGCTGCAGGAGAGGGCTCGTCTCCTTGAGCGGGCGCACGAGGCAGGGCTCTGGCAGCAACTTGGTGGGATCGAGGGGATGAGTGGAGTGCTCCAGCTGGATTGGATCGGGGGAATGAGGGGATCCCGAGGAAGAGAGGTAGGTGGCGGCGGGCAGGAGGGTGGATGGGACAGAGTTCCTGATTCTTAGGGTTGGACCAAATATATACATCAGGTGAAAAAGGTTAGGGGCTATCTGGAGCCTTCGATCAAAATCGGGCGGTCGCGAACAAAAATAGTTAGGGAGTCCAAATAACAAAACAGAGATGTTTTGCAGGATCCGGACACAACGGTGGCGACTACCCGGGTCGGGTCCGGGACAGCTTTCGGACGCGCGCGGGAGGAGGTCCGCGGACTAACGAGAGAGGTTAGGTAGGGGCTGGCGGTGAGAGGTAGACTATATAGACGGTCTCGAGCTGAGATAAGAGAAGAGAGAGAGCCCGGCGACTGTTCCCGGAGACCGAAAACGTCCGACGTTTGACCGGCTATAGAGCCGCTATAGTTTAACGATTGGGCTATCAGATGAACTCCGAATGCGATGAAACTTGATAGACGGTCTATCTACACTATAATAAGACCACACGCCAACTTTCAACCCATTCCAAGAACATTTTCCGGCCACTTATAAAATAATATTTCGGACATGCCGCGGGCGCGTGCAAGTGTATCTGGGCTCAGAACGGATAACGGAGAGAACGAGGAGGCCGGGACGGATTCAAGTTTCGAAAACATGATGATGCAATGCACATGATGGCATGATGAAAAGCAACACACAAGCAAATGACATGGCAACGCCGGCGAATAACTGGAGGACACCTGGCACAACGGTCTCGGGGCGTTACAATACTGGCACAACCATTATTCTCTGAACATCTGTATCACTACTATCAAGATTTAGTAAAAATAGACCATTCATCAATGGTGCATGACCATAAAAGATATTACTCATATAAATAGAACAACCATTATTCTCTGATTTAAATGAATAACTGTCTCGCATCAAAAAAGATCTAGATATAATGTTCATGCTCAATACTGGCACCAACTAACAATTATTTAGGTCTAAAAACTAATCCTGAAGGTAGATGTAGAGGTAGCGTGCCGACGGCGATCACATTGACTTTGGAACAATTTGCCACGCGCATCGTCACCTCGTCCTTAGCGAATCTTCGCTTAATCCGTAGCCCCTGTTTCGAGTTGCAAACGTGAGCAACTGAACCAATATCAAATACGCAGGCACTACTACAAGCATTAGTAAGGTACACATCAATAACATGTATATCAAATATACCTTTCACTTTGCGATCCTTCTTCTCCACCAAATACTTGGGGCAGTTCTGCTTCCAGTGACCAGTCCCTTTGCAGTAGAAGCGCTCAGTCTCGGGCTTAGGTCCAGACTTGGGTTTCTTCACTTGAGCAGCAGCTGGTTTGCTGTTCTTCTTGAAGTTCCCCTTCTTCCCTTTACCATTTTTCTTGAAACTGGTGGTCTTGTTGACCATCAACACTTGATGCTCCTTCTTGATTTCTACCTCCGCAGCCTTTAGCATTGCGAAGAGCTCAAGAATCGTCTTATCCATCCCTTGCATATTATAGTTCATCACGAAGCTCTTGTAGCTTGGTGGCGTTGATTGAAGAACTCTGTCAAGGACACTATCATCAAGAAGATTAACTCCCAGTTGAGTCAAGTGGTTGTGGTACCCAGACATTCTGAGTATATGTTCACTGACAAAACTATTCTCCTCCATCTTGCAGCTGTAGAACTTATTGGAGACTTCATATCTCTCAATCCGGGCATTTGCTTGAAATATTAACTTCAACTCCTGGAACATCTCATATGCTCCATGATGTTCAAAACATCGTTGAAGTCCCGGTTCTAAGCCATAAAGCAAGGCACACAGAACTATCGAGTAGTCATCAGCTTTGCTCTGCTAGGTGTTCATAACATCGGGCGTTGCTCCTGCAGCGGGTTTGTCACCTAGTGGTGCTTCCAGGACGTAATTCTTATGTGCAGCAATGAGGATAATCCTCAAGTTACGGACCCAGTCCGTGTAGTTGCTACCATCATCTTTCAACTTAGCTTTCTCTAGGAACGCATTAAAATTCAACGGAACAACAGCAGGGGTCATCTATCTACAATAACATAGACATGCAAAATACTATCAGGTACTAAGTTCATGATAAATTAAAGTTCAATTAATCAAATTACTTAGGAACTCGCACTTAGATAGACATATCTCTAATCGTCTATGTGATCACATGATCCATATCAACTAAACCATGTCCGATCATCACATGAGATGGAGTAGTTTTCAATGGTGAACATCACTATGTTGATCACATCTACTATATGATTCACGCTCGACCTTTCGGTCTCAGTGTTCCGAGGCCATATCTGCATATGCTAGGCTCGTCAAGTTTAACCCGAGTATTCTGCATGTGCAAAACTGGCTTGCACCCGTTGTATGTGAACGTAGAGCTTATCACACCCGATCATCATGTGGTGTCTCGGCACGATGAACTGTAGCAACGGTGCATACTCAGGGAGAACACTTATACCTTGAAATTTAGTGTGAGATCATCTTATAATGCTACCGCCGAACTAAGGAAAATAAGATGCATAAAGGATAAACATCACATGCAATCAATATAAGTGATATGATATGGCCATCATCATCTTGTGCCTTTGATCTCCATCTCCAAAGCACCGTCATGATCACCATCGTCACCGGCTTGACACCTTGATCTCCATCGAAGCATCGTTGTCGTCTCGCCAACTATTGCTTCTATGACTATCGCTACCGCTTAGTGACGAAGTAAATCAATTACATGGCGATTGCATTTCATACAATAAAGCGACAACCATATGGCTCCTGCCAGTTGCCGATAACTGTGTTACAAAACATGATCATCTCATACAATAAAATTTAGCATCATGTCTTGACCATATCACATCACAACATGCCCTGCAAAAACAAGTTAGACGTCCTCTACTTTGTTGTTGCAAGTTTTACATGGCTGCTACGGGCTGAGCAAGAACCATTCTTACCTACGCATCAAAAACCACAACGCGGTATAGTGATTGCTTTTTGATCTTCAGAAAGAACCAGTTCATTGAATCCGATTCAACTAAAGTTGGAGAAATTGACACCCACCAGCCACCTGTGTGCGAAGCACGTCGGTAGAACCAGTCTCACGTAAGCGTACGCATAATGTCAGCCTGGGCCGCTTCATCCAACAATCCCGCCGAATCAAGAATCAAATAGTGGCGGCAAGCAATATGTATATACCCACACCCACAAGTCATTTGTGTTCTACTCGTGCATATAACATCTGCGCATAAATCTGGCAATAATGCCACCGTTGGGGAATGCAGTAATTTCAAAAAAAATCCTACGCACACGCAAGATCATGGTGATGCATAGAAACGAGAGGGGAGAGTGTTGTCCATGTACCCTCGTAGACCGTAAGCGGAAGCGTTATGACAACGCGCTTGATGTAGTCGTACGTCTTCACGATCGACCAATCCTAGTACCGAAAGTACGGCTCCTTCGCGATCTACACACGTTCGGCTCGGTCATGTACCATGAACTCACGATCTAGTAGACTGTCGAGGGAGAGCTTCGTCAGCACGACGGCGTGATGACGGTGATGATGATGCTACTGGAACAGGGCTTCGCCTAAGCACCGCTACGATATGACTGAGGTGGATTATGGTGGAGAGGGGCACCGCACATGGCTAAGGGATCAATGATCAACTTGTGTGTTCTAGGGTGCCCCCTGCCCCCGTATATGAAGTAGCAAGGGGGGAGGCCGGCCGGCCTTGGGGTGCATCAAGGAGAGGGAGGAGTCCTCCTCCTAGTAGGAGTAGGACTTCCCCTTTCCTAGTCCAACTAGGAAGAAGGAGGGGAATGGAAAGAGAGGGAGAGAGGGAGGGAAAGAGGGGGTGCCCCCCTCCTTGTCCAATTCGTACTCCCAAGGGGGGCACGCGGCCAGCCCTATGGCCCCTCCTCTCTCTCACACAAGGCCCATGTTGGCCCATTAGTTCCCCTGGGGGGGCCCGATAACCCCCCAACACTCCGATAATTATCCGGTGACCCCCGGAACTCATCCGATGTCTGAATATAGTCATCCAATATATCAATCTTTATGTCTCGACCATTTCGAGACTCCTCGTCATGTCCATGATCATATCTGGCACTCCGAACTACCTTCAGTACATCAGAACACATAAACTCGTAATACCGATCGTCACCGAACGTTAAGCGTGCGGACCCTATGGGTTCGAGAACTATGTAGACATGACCGAGACACATCTCTGGTCAATAACCAGTAGCGGAAGCTGGATGTTCATATTGGCTCCCACATATTCTACGAAGATCTTTATCTGTCAAACCGCATACTGATATATGTTGTTCCCTTTGTCATCGGTATGTTACTTGCCCGAGATTCGATTGCCGGTATCTCAATACCTAGTTCAATCTCGTTACCAACAAGTCTCTTTACTCGTCCCATAATGCATCATCCCGTAACTAACTCATTAGTCACATTGCTTGCAAGGCTTATAGTGATGTGCATTACCGAGAGGGCCCAGAGATACCTCTCCGACAATCGGAGTGAAAAATCCTAATCCCGATCTATGCCAACTCAACAAACACCATCTGAGACACCTGTAGAGCACCTTTATAATCACCCAGTTACGTTGTGACATTTGGTAGCACACAAAGTGTTCCTCCGACATTCAGGAGTTGCATGATCTCATAGTCATAGGAACATGTATAAGTTATGGAGAAAGCAATAGCAACAAACTAAATGATCATCGTGCTAAGCTAACTGATGGGTCAAGTCAATCACATCATTTTCTAATGATGTGATCCCGTTAATCGAATGACAACTCATGTCTATAGTTAGGAAATATAACCATCATTGATTCAACGAGCTAGTCAAGTAGAGGCATACTAGTGACATTCTGTTTGTCTATGTATTCACACATGTACTAAGTTTCTGGTTAATACAATTCTAGCATGAATAATAAACATTTATCATGATATAAGGAAATATAAATAACAACTTTATTATTGCCTCTAGGGCATATTTCATTCAATCGGGGGTGCCATGAATTTGGCAGGGCCGATCCAGTATCTTGTCTAAATTGGATGGTACGTCTCTGTTTTCCTTGGATGGCTTTTTCCGTTGACCAGGTTTGGAGCCGCTGAATCCGGTGTTGACCGCCGTGTCTTGTGTTCCTTCATTATTATTTCGACGCTTGTGTTTATTGCGTCGTGGCTTGCCGTTGCGTCTCGTACTTCGGAAGTGCCCGGATCACTGGTGACGTTGCTTCTACGAGCAAGCCAGCTGTCTTCTCCTGCGCAAAAGTGGGTCATCAGAGCGGTAAGGGCTGCCATGGATTTTGGTTTTTCTTGACCGAGGTGGCGGGTGAACCACTCATCTCGGACGCTATGTTTAAAGGACGCAAGGGCTTCGGCGTCCGGACAATCGACAATTTGGTTCCTTTTAATTAAGAACCTAGTCCAAAGCTTCCTAGCTGACTCCCCGGGTTGTTGGATAATGTGACTTAGGTCATCGGCATCCGAAGGCTGGACATGTGTACCTTGGAAGTTATCACGGAAGCCGTGTTCCAAGTCTACCCAGCTGCCAATGGAGTTCTCTGGGAGGCTGTTTAGCCAGTGCCGCGCTGGTCCCTTTAGTTTTAGTGGGAGGTATTTGATGGCGTGAAGATCATCGCTACGGGCCATATGAATATGGAGAAGGAAATCCTCAATCCATACCATGGGGTTTGTTGTCCCATCATATGATTCATGTTGACGGGTTTAAAACCTTCTGGGAATTTGTGCTCCATTACTTCATCAATGAAGTAAAGGGGGCGTGTGTTGCCTCTATATTTGGCCACGTCGCGACGTTGCTTGGATGGAGTTCATCTGTGGTTTTCGGCGTGGGCGTGATTATGCTTGTCACGTTTGGCTAGATGGCCGTCGTCGCGTGTCGTCACATGCCCTCGCGATCCGTAGATCGATCTGGTTTGTCCTGCTCTACTGGCCAGGTCCTGTCGTAGGTCATATGTATATCCCCGAGCTGTTTTATCTCTGCCTTCACGACGAGGTAGGACGGGCTAGTGTTCGGCTTGAGTTGCCACTTTGTCCCGGCCACGTGGTGGTTGTTCAGCCGCATTACACGCTGATGTTACGGGCTCAAGTGCCTCGTCATCGAATTGAGGTAGCAATTTGCGCTTCGGGTAAATTTTGGTTGGGCGCTCGAGGCCGTACTCCTCGGCTGCCAGGACATTAGTCCATCTATCGTGGAGCAGATCTTGATCAGCTTGAAGCTGCTGCTGCTGCTTCTTTGTCAGGCTCCTTGCAGTGGCTATTAATTGACGCTTGAAGCACTCCTGCTCAAGAGGTTCCTCGGGAATGATAAAATCCTCGTTGCCGAGGCTCACCTCATCCTCAGAGAGCGGAAGATAGTTACTGTTCTCCGAGTCTTTGTTTATGGTCTGTTCATCAGGGCTAACTTGCCCATCCTCCCGATCGTCCTGTTCGGAAGTTGGCTCGATGGGGTCTTCTCTGTCTTCGGCATCATTCGGAGTGTTGTTGTCTCCTGCGCCGATATTGCTGTTTTTTTACGGCATGATTTAGAGCGGCGCCACTGACGTCGGCGCTTTGGCTGTATATCAGGAGGTTTATCCTCGACTGGATCTTCCTTGTCAGCGCCGCTATTCTCTTTGGGTGTATCCACCATGTACATGTCAAACGAAGAGGTGGTCATCCAGCGTCCGGTAAACAGCGGGTTTTGGGCCTGCTCTTCTCCGACATCGTCGTCCATACTGTCGATGTTTTCGGAGCTGTAATTGAGCATCTCGGTTAAGTCCTCGACAGTGGCTATAAAGTGGGTGGTGGGTGGGACATAAAATTCCCTGCTCCCAGCCCCTAGTCAGGGCTGGGCATAGTTCGGGCGTTGCTCCTTCGAAATGACAAGGGATCGCATTAAGTCCAGAGCCTCGCTTAAAGGCGAGGTTTGCCCAGAGAGAAGAGAGTCCATGGATTATGGCGGGAGGGAGACTCCCTGGACGAACTAACACGATGCTGGTCTTGAGAATTCAGAGCCAGTATCCGGGGAAGAGTCCGGCTTTGCGATGGATGCCAGTGACACTACTTCATACGGCTCTCCCGTACTGGGTTTAGTGGCCACCGATAGTCCGGCGGACCTAGAAAGCCCATCTTCGGACCTGGCGGTGCGCTTCAGATCTTAGGCCAGAGCGGAGGTTGGGGGCGCGAATCCTTGGAAGATCAAGTCTCCTCGGATGTTAGCGACATAGTCTAGATTTCCAAAACAAATCTGGTGACCTGGGGCGTAGCTGTCGATCTGCTCTAGATGGCCAAGCGAGTTGGCCCGCAGTGTGAAGTCGCCGAACACAAAGATCTGGCCGGGGAGGAACACTTCCCCCAGGGCTGCATTGTTGTAGATGATTGCTGGAGCCATCGAACCTTCTGGTGACGACGCACCGGAACTCTCAATGAAAGCACCAATGTCGGTGTAAAAACCGGCGGATCTTGGGTAGGGGGTCCCGAATTGTGTGTTTAAGGTCGATGGTAACAGGAGACGGGGGACACAATGTTTACCCTGGTTCGGGCCCTATCTATGGAGGTAATACCCTACTTCCTGCTTGATTGATCTTGATGAATATGAGTATTACAAGAGTTGAAGTACCACGAGATCGTAATGGCTAAAGCCCTGGAAGTGTAGCATGTATGATTGTGATCTCCTCTACGAACTAAACCCTCCAGTTTATATAGACACCAGAGGGGACTAGGGTTGTACAAAGTCAGTTACAGAGAAAGGAATCTTCATATCCGAATGCAAGGCTTGCCACGCACACCAAGGAGAGTCCCATCCGGAAACGGGAGAGAGTCTTCTGCCTTGTATCTTCAAGGCCCATCAGTCCGAGCCATGACCAACAGGCCGGACGCCCGAGGACCCCTTAATCCAGGACTCCCTCAGAGGGTAGGACAAAAGATGGCATGAAAGTTCTTTTAATAAAGCACGTATGACTATTTACGGAATACATGCCTACATTATATCGATGAATTGGAGCTAGTGCCGTATCGCCCTAGGTTATAACTGTCTCATAATGAATATCATCCAACAAGTCACCGATCTAATGCCTATGATCTTTTCATTATTGTTTCTTCTAAGTTACTACTTCTATCATCATTGTTACACTTGCTACAAAATTACTGCTATCACTGTGACGGTTACTATTGCTTCTGTCAGTACTATCAAAACTATCAAACTACTTTGCTACTGATCACTTTGCTGCAGATAATTAATCTCCAGGTGTGGTTGAATTGACAACTCAGCTGCTAATACCTTCAAATATTCTTTGGCTCCCCTCGTGTCAAATCTATAAATTTGGGTTGAATACTTTACCCTCGAAACCTGTTGCGATCCCCTGTACTTGTGGGTTATCACGCTTGTTCAACTTAGTTTGACCCTTAAGGTATTTAAGCAATTGATGGTCGGTATGGATGACAAATTCATGAGGGCGGAGATAATGTTCCCATTCATGCAAAACTTGCACTAAAGCATATAGCTCTTTGTCATAGATGGGGTAGTTGAGTTGCGCTCCAGAAGGTTTCTCACTAAAGTAAGCTATGGGGCGCTTCTCTTGCGTTAACGCACCCCCTATGCCATTACCACTAGCATTGCAATGAATTTCAAATGGTTTGCCGAAGTTGGGTAATGCAAGCACGGGGGCATGAGTAAGCAAATTCTTAAGCTCATTGAATGCGGTATCTTGGGATGGTCCCCAAACAAAAGGTGCATTCTTCTTACTCAAAGCATGCAAAGGTGAAGCAATGGTGCTAAAATCCTTCACAAATCTATGTTAGAAACCGGCTAAACCAAGGAAGCTACGCACTTGTTGCAAATTGGTTGGTTTAGGCCAAGTTTCAATAGCATTGATCTTACATTCATCTACATGAACACCCTTAGAAGACACAACGAAACCCAAGAAAACAAGCTTATCAACACTAAAAAGGCATTTGTCCATATTAGCATAAAGGCGCACTTTCCTAAGGGTTTGCAACACGGTTCTAAGATGGGTGACATGGTCTGTGAGAGATTTTCTAAACACAAGAATATCGTCAAAATAGACCACCACAAATACACCAATATAGTGTCGAAGAACAAAATGCATGACTCGCATGAAAGTACCGGGTGCTTCGGATAAACCCATTGGCATAACAAGCCATTCATATAAGGCAAACTTGGTCTTAAATGCAGTTTTCCATTCATCACCTTCTTGGATGCGTATTTGATAATAGCCACTTTTAAGGTCAATCTTAGAGAAAATGGTGGATCCACTAAGCTCATCTAGCATATCATCTAGGCGTGGAATAGGGTAACGATAACACACGGTAATAGCATTGATAGGACGACAATCGGAACACATGCAAAATGTACCATCTTTCTTGTCGCTCACACACTTGATGCATATCATCTTGATGGGTTCTCACACACTTCTCTCATCTCACTTTGGGTGGCAAATAGGACTAGGTTTTTCTTGTCACTCATCATGGAGGCACTCAATTTGGGCTTGTGGCGCTCACTCTCTTTTTGGTGGTTCGCTCTCACACTATTCTCTCCATGATGGGTGGTTTGCTTATTGGCGATCACTTGGCTTGGAGACATAGGTCGAAGTACGTACTCCTTTCCTTTCATCTTGAAGATATAGTGACTCGTTCGACCATTGTGGATGACACCTCGATCAAATTGCCATGGTCGCCCAAGAAGAAGGTGGCAAACGGAACTTGGAACGACATCACACTCCAAAGTGTCTTTGTAAGATCCGATTTTGAAGGAAACTTGTACCCTATGCTCGACTTGGATAGTGCCGGAGTTGCTTAGCCATTGAACTTTGTAGGATGTGGGTGCTTCATCTTGGCCAATTGGAGCTTGGAGCATAGTTCTTCACTTGCCAAGTTATGGCAACTCCCTCCATCGATGATGACCTTGACGGACCTTCCATTGATGCCAGCCTTGGTATGGAAGATATGGTATCTTTGGTCTTCTTCTCGTTGATGTTGAGGAGTCAAGACCTTGGAGACAACGAGAGCGGGGCTCGGGTCTTCGTCACAAAAGACTTGATCATCTTCATCTTTGTTCACTTGCCGGTGCATGGCCACTTTCTCAAGGGCTTCCATTGCTCCTTCACTCATGGAGTCATATGTACCATCTTCGTTGAAGATCATGGTGCGCTTGTTGGTACACTCAAAGGACTTGTGGCCTCAGCTGCTGCATGTCAAGTATTTGAAGGAACTTGTCTTGATGGTCTCATCGGTTGGGGTAGAAGATGATGAATCTCTTGGATAGAAGTTGCTTGTAGTAGGAGGACGACTTAAGGTTGTCAAAGTTTTCTTGTAACTTGACTGGTCGCCATTTCTTGTAGATGGCTTGGTTGAACTAGAAGGTGTTGGATTCGTTGAAGCTTGAGAGTTGGTGATACCATAGGACTTGGATGAGAACTTGGCATATTTGAAGTCATCTTGCACTTGACGTTCCGCCTTGGTAGCTTGATGCACTAGCTCGAGGAGGTTCGAGTATGGTTGGAAGTCGGCGATCTTCTTGATAGGATGATTGAGTCCATTAAAGAAACGTGCCATAGTTTGCTCATCATCTTCCGTGACATTGGGTCGTATCATGGCAATCTCCATTTCCTTGTAGTATTCTTCAACGCTCTTGGTTACTTGCTTGAGGATTTGGAGTTTCTTGCAGAGGTCACAGTTGTAGTATGTTGGCACGAAACATGCTCTCATGACATCCTTCATTTGCGCCCAAGTAGTGACGGGTGGTTCACCTCTTGACTCACAGCGCTCAATGACTTGTTCCCACCAAATGAGGACGTAGTCTTGGAACTCAAGCGATGCCATCGCGATCTTCTTCTCTTCCTCATAGTTGTGCAAGCGGGAGATTTTGTCAACCTTCAATGCCCATGAAAGGTACTCTTCGGGATCATTGCTTCCACTGAACTTGGGCATGGTAAACTTTAGCTTGCCATATCGTTGCTCTTCATTGTGTTGGGGTCAGGGATGATGACGTCCTTGATGGGGAGGATTGTCTCCCTCAACTTGCTCTTGTCTTGGAGGATTTCCATTGTCTTCTTGCTCTTGGTGAACTTGAGGTTCTTGTCGAGCCTGTGGAGGAGCTTGAGGAACTTGATGATGCACTCTTGATTGATAAATCATCTCTTGAACTTCATCGCAAAGTGCTTCTTGGTGCTCACGATTTTGCCGGTTGCGCGTGGCTACGACTAGACTTGAATCTCGGAGGGCACGTTGCACCTCAAGTGCTTGAGCTTCACAGAGTTGTTGTTCTATATGTTGTGCCTCGGCATCTTGTGCATCTTGGTGTTGTCGCGCTCTCTCTTCCTCTTCTTGATGGCGTTGTCGTTGTCGTTCTCGTGCTTGCGCAAAAGTAGCTTGGTTTTGACAGCATCGTGGATCTTGAGAGTCGTTGTGTGTAGAGGATTGTGGTTTGCTTGCCGGTCTTGGCGCGCGACATGTCGAAGAGTATTCGATGTCGGAGTACTTGAGCCGGAGATGGTGTCATCGGAGTGTCGACTTGAGCGGCTCCGTCTTGAGTAGGACGAAGTGGAAGAAGAGCGGTTGAGCAGTAAAGCACGAATCTCATCCATTCTTGCGCCATTCTCTTGTTTGTGGTCGTCGAGCTTGTTGCGGAAGTAGTCTCTTGTACGTTGCTCGGAGAGTCGCAAGTCGGTGGCGAGGTTGTCGATGCGTTCGTTCATTGCTTGTTGCTCTTGATGCAAAGCTCGTTGTGCACCAAAGAGGTGGCTCTTTGTGACGTAGGAGCACATGTCGTCATCTTGCTCGATGAAGGGTGGGTTGGTAGAAGTACTTGGCCTATCCATTGATGTAGGGTGGAAACCCTAGGGGCCAATCAATGCAAACAGGAGTTTTAGGAAACCTTTCTTCACTAAAGTGGTCTTTATAGCTTGCTTGAATATATGGATTGTCAGAAATGCTAAGGTCTTTAGGCATGAGAGAGCTGGATTTAATAAATGGAGAACAACTTTTCTTCATGATATTGCTCTAATGCAATATAGGATTAAGCATGCTTATAAGGATGATCTCCTTAAATGGATCTCTTTTATTCCACCTTGAGCCTGTTTGTTGTTTTTCCTCCTTTATTTAGATTAGCTTGATTACCCCTTGTAATCCCCCTTGTACTTGTACTTGTCTTGCCTTTTAATAAAGTTTTGATATGCTGTGGGGGTTTTTCCCTACAGTCCCCAGTCAAAAATATTTCACGATTGGAGCGGATCCTACGAAGAACACGAAGAGCACGAGGGGGAAAACATGTGGGGAAAGAGAAGAATCACTCAAATCAACAAGAAACAATCACACATGTGCTAGATCCTCGAAACACAAAGAGATACACGATCATGATCAACAAAGGACGATACAAACGGTAACTAGTTCATCTCCATGAGTAGGTCTTGAGGGGTCATCCCATGAAGGGGTCTTGAATCCAAGGTGGATCTTCTCCGAAGAGGGTGCGGTCTCTCTCGATGGAGTAGATCCGTATGGATGAGCAAAGCTCTATCTCAAATGAGATAAACATATGCCAACCATAAAATGGAGGAGGTGGGGGAGTATATATAGTCTAGGGCCATGAAGGGGTAAGTGAGGGGCGAAGGGGTACATGGGCCTCGGGCCCATTACACTGTGCACAGATAGGCATCGGATATCTGATGGGTGTCAGTCGTCCGGTCGCTCGCGGGCGTCCGGTCGTCCGGAGGAGGCCGGACTTCCGACGTTTCAGCTCGGATGAGGTGGCGCCGAATTTCCGGACGATGTCGGTCATCCGGTGGATGATGGTCGTCGGACGTCCGGCCTTGGTCGATCGTCCGGCCATTGTAGCTTTCGTCAACTGGTCCATCTGGCTGGTGGGGACTCCAGGTGTCGGACGTGACTGTCAGACATCCGAGAGCTGATGCTTCCTGGCAGCTCTTCCTCTATTTCTGTGCGCTTGGTGTCCTCGCCGTCTTGTCCATGGTCTCCCTCTTTGTTCGTGGTCATGCATAGCACATATATTTGAGGTAGTAGCCATGTCTCATATGTGGAAAGTGATGGTTCAGAGAGGAGCGAGTTCACCTTGCGTCCAATGGCGTATAGTCGAGGCCTCATCGTATGTTCTCTTGGGCATGGGGAGTAGTCGTAGTGTACATAGGGATGATCGTTGGATGCTCTGCATCATCCATCATTCCAAGAAAATATATGAGTGGGAGAAAGAGAAGAACTTATACCAAATGTACCTTGACCGATGTTGAAGATGGTTCAATGATCACTCAAACGTGTAACAATGAAATAGCCCAACTGGTACCCATTCTTGTCGGTTCCTCACACCTACACAAGTAAAAGCTTATGGTGGAGCTCAGTTAGGATGGTGGCAAAAACTTTGATGCAATTGTTAGTGACCCTCAATAATGTTGGAAAAGATTCACAAATTTGTAAATGCAACAAGTAGACCAATAGCAAGATATGGTACACGGGAACTCACACATGGAGAGATAAATGGGGTCGTGCAACCAAGGAATGAGCCAAAATGTGTAATCCACAAAAATGCTCTTGTTGCACAACACTAGAGAGACGCTAGCACGATTGCACAATAGGCGGATATGAAGACTTGTGCACAACCTACTAAGCAAAAATGCAATGACTTCTATCCCAAGTATTCTCTATGTATGGCACTCCGATGATATGATCCAAGATGATCTAGTATGACAATCTTAATGTAATTTGATGCTATGGTTCTTGCTTAAAAGCTCTTTGCTTATCTTTATCTTTTGCCTAAAAGCACTTTCTCTTTTGAGCTCTTTATCATGCAAAACTTCATGAACCAATATAGCAATTGTGTATGCGGTGACAACTTTGTGACACAAAAGATGATACCAAGATATGCACCACGATGATATGTGATGCGCAGCATCCTACAATCATCCCCATGGACCTATTACTGTCTCACCAAGTGCCAAGAGGACCTATACCATGAGCGAGAGCTAGAACTTTCGAGATCGAGGTGACTTCCTTCCTTAGTGATATCACATATGATCCACTCGAGACATGGCTACTACCTAAGTCCGGAATGTTGTGCATGATTAGGTACCAAGAGGACCCTCCCGAAGATGCACGTGAAGATGGACAAGTCCCCAAGTTCACGGATGAGGAGAACCAATGGAAGGAGTCCATAGCAACTTCCAGGACCCGGACATCCGGCCATGACCCTGGACATCCGGCCCCTGGAGCATCCACAACGATAGCCTCCAAGTACCTATAGGCCCCGGACATCCAGCCTTAGTTCCAGACATCTGGCCAAGACCGGAAATCCGGCGTCCTCTGTCCCAAATGCGTCAAGGCCGCCCTCGAAAACCTGGACATCCGGCCACCTGATGCGGAGCATCCTACGGTCATCCCCATGGACCTATCGTCGTCTCACCAAGTGCCAAGAGGACCTATGACACGAGCTAGAGCTAGAGCTCTCAAGACTGAGTTGACTTCCTTCCTTAGTGATATCACATATGATCCACTCAAGACATGGATACTACCTAAGTCCAGAATGTTGTGCATGATTAGGTACCAAGAGGACCCTCCCGAAGATGCACGTGAAGACGAACAAGTCCCCAAGTTCACGGATGAAGAAAACCAATGGAAGGAGTCAAGAGTAGCTTCCAGGACCGGACATCCGGCCATGACCCCGAACATCCGGCCCGGGAGCATCCTCAATGATAGACGCCAAGTACCTACAGGCTCCGGACATCCAGCCTCAGCCCAGACATCCGGCCAAGCCCGAAAATCCAGACCAAGCCTGGAAATCCGGCGTCCTCCGTCCCGAATGCATCATGGCCGACGCCGACAGCCTGGACATCCAGCCACCCCAGCCCGGACATCCGACCCCTCGTGAAAGCCTGGACATCCGTCCTGACGCCCAGACATCCGGCCTTCCCTACCTGCGCATAGTGTAGGGCGGATCCCAAGTTCCCCTTCGCCCCCTAGACTATATATACTCATCCTCCCCCCTCTTTCTAGGGTTAGTGTTGTGTTAGCTCATATGTGAGATAGAGCTTCGCTCATCGATCCGGATCTACTCCTTTGCAACGGACCGTTACCTCTTCGGAGAAGATCCACCTTGGATTCAAGACCATTTCATGGGAAGACCCCTCAAGACCTCCTCACGGAGAAGAATCGATTACCTTTGTATCATCCCTTGTTGATCGTGGATCTTGTATATCCTTTTGTGTTTTGAGGATCTAGCACATGTGTGACCTAATCTCATTGGTTTTAGTGTTTCTCTCATGTTTTCCCCCGTGTTTCCCCTCGTGTTCTTCGTGTTCCTCGTTGGTAACCGCTCCTTTCGTGAAAGATCGGCCATCTAGGGTTCCACCCTACATCATCTTGGTATCAGAGCCAGCTTGTCTCATGATATCATCTTGGTATCATGAGCCACTTTGATCACGATTTCGGAGCCCCCCTCTTTGTTTTCTAGCCTTGTTTTGTTGATTTGGTCCCAAATTCGAAAATTCCCCAAAAAATAGCCCCCTAAATTTTTTTGTGACTTGTTGGTGTGATGAAGTTTTGTTGGATTTGATCCGCAGATTTCATGTGGCGTACGTAGATCTAGCTTTCCCCCATCTCTTACCCAATTTCCATCCGCAAAATCTCCTCAATTTGGCCCCTTCCATGCGGAGTTCCTCGAGTTCGTCCATGCATCCAGAGCCCGGACATCCGGCCCGACCCCCCGGACATCCGGCCCTCAAACCCGGACATCCGGCCCCTGACAGTCACATCTCCATCCACCGCCCTGTTTCCCGCCTAACTTTCGCCAAATTTTGCTCGGGTGCCCACATTCACCGCATACCACCATCACTTCCGCATAGCACCACCATTTCCCGGAAACACCTTCATCGCTTAACCGTTATCGATTCCGATAATTTTGTCACGTTTTGCTTTGAGAATTTGAGTTGCGGTTCCATGTCCTATTGTGTTTCGTCTATTTAGGTATGGTTCAACATCAACATCACCGCCGCTCATCTTCGCCACAGATGCGTCATCAACAACGACAACTTCACCATCATCCGTTCTTGCTTACAAACAACCAACCTCAACGGTAGCCTCATCTTGGAATCGTGATATCCCATCATTATAGATTTCTGCCATTACATTGATAACCACCATAGCCCAATTTTGCGTATCTTACCAACCGAGACTATCCTTTGAGTATTGCCGGCAACGTCACTTGTGCACATTAGTGGTCATACTTCACATTGCATACTTACCATATGATTTTGGTACATATCTTGGCATCATCTTTTATGTCACAAACTTGTCATCGCATACACAATTGCTATCTTGGTTCATGAAGCATTGCATGAGAAAAGAGCTCAAAAGAGAAAGAGCCAAACAAGCTTTTAAGCAAAAGGGAAAGATAAGCAAAGAGCTTTTAAGCAAGAACCATAGCATCATGCTACATTAAGATTGTCATACTAGATCATCTTGGATCATATCATCAGAATATTATACATAGAGCATACTTGGGATAGAAGTCGTTGCATTTTTGCTTAGTAGGTTGTGCACAAGTCTTCGTATCCGCCTAATGTGCAATTGTGCTAGCGTCTCTCTAGTGTTGTGCAACAAGAGCATTTTCTGTGGATTCCACATTTTGGCTCATCCCTTGGTTGCATGACCCCACTTATCTATTTGCGTGTGTGTTTCCGTGTACCACATTTTTCTATTGGTCTACTTGTTGCATTTGCAAATTTGTGAATCTTTTCCAACATTATTGAGGCTCACTAACAATTGCATCCAATTTTGTGCCACCATCCTAACCGAGCTCCATTATAAGCTTTTACTTGTGTAGGCGTGAGAAACCGACAAGATTGGTACCAATTGTGATATTTCCTTGTTCCACATTTGAGTGATCATTGATCCATCTTCAACATCGGTCAAGTTACATTTGGTATAAGTTCTTGTCTTTCTCCCACTCACATATTTTGCATGGAATGATGGATAGGCCAAGTACTTCTACCAACCCAATCTTCATCGAGCAAGACGGCGGCAAGTTCGCCTACGTCTCAAAGAGCCACCTCTTTGGTGCACAACGAGCTTTACATGAAGAGCAAAAAGCAATGACCGAACGCATCGACAACCTCGCCACCGACTTGTGACTCGCCGTGCAACGTACAAGAGACTACTTCGACACATCCATGGCATCTCTCAAGGAGGATATTTGAACTATGATGGCCAACCTCTCTTATACCTCGTCGTCCTACTCAAGAAGGAGCCGCTCGAGTCGACACTCGACGACACTATCTCTGGCTCAAGTACACCGACATCGAATACTCTTTGATGTGCCGCACGCCAAGACCGTCAAGCAAACCGCAATCCTCTACACGACAATGACTCTCAAGAGCAACACCACCGTCAAAATCAAGCTACTTTCGTGCAATCACGAGAACACCAATGCCATCAAGAAGAGGAAGAGTAAGCGCGACTACACCAAGATGCACAGGATGCCGAGGCACAATGTCAAGAACAATAATTGCGAGATGCTCAAGCACTTGAGGCGCAAAAGGCCCTCCAAGATTCAAGTTGAGCCGTGCCCACGCGCAACCGGAAAGCTCGTGAGCAACAAGAATCGCTTTGCAAAGAAATTCAACAGAGGAACTATCAAGCTCGAGTGCATCGTCAAGCTCCAGAACCTCCTCGCCAAGAAACCCAAGTTCACCAAGAGCAAGAAGACAATGGCGATCCTCCAAGACAAGAGCAAGTTGAGGGAGACAATCCTTCTCATCAAGGATGTCATCACCCTCGACCCGAACATAATGAAGAGCAACGATACAGCAAGCTAAAGTTCACCATGCCCAAGTTCAATGGAAGCAATGATCCCGAAGAGTACCTTTCGTGGGCATTGAAGGTTGACAAAATATTCCCCTTTGCAACTATGAGGAAGAGAAGAAGATCGCGATGGCATCCCTTGATTTCCATGATTACATCCTCATTTGGTGGGAACAAGTCATTGAGCGTCAAGAGGCAAGAGGTGAACCACCCATCACTACTTGGGCGCAAATGAAGGATGTCATGAGAGCACGCTTCGTGCCAACCTACTACAACCGCAACCTCTTCAAGAAACTAAAACTCCTCAAGCAAGGAACCAAGAGCGTTGAAGAATACAACATGGAAATGGAGATTGCCATGATACCAGCTAATGTCATGGAAGATGATCAGAAAACTATGGCATGTTTCTTGAATGGACTCAATCATCCTATCAAGAAGATCGCCAACTTCCAACCATACTCGAACCTGATCGAGCTAGTGCATCAAGCTACCAAAGCGGAACGTCAAGTGCAAGATGACTTCAAGTATGCCAAGTTCTCATCCAAGTCCTATGGTTTCTCCAACACCGAAGCTTCAACGACTCCAACACCTTCTACCTCAACCACGCCATCTACAAGCAACAGTGACAAGTCAAGTTACAAGAAAACTTCAACAACTTCAAGTCGTCCTCCTACAACAAGCAACTTCAAGCCAAGAGCTTCATCATCCTCTACCACAACTGATGAGACCATGAAGACAAGTTCCTTCAAATGCTTCACATGTAGAGGCCGAGGCCACAAGTCCTTTGAGTGTACAAACAAGCGCACCATGATCTTCAACGATGATGGTACATATGAATCCATGAGCAAAGGAGAAATGGAAGCCCTTGAGCAAGTGGCCATGCACCGGCAAGTGAACAAAGATGAAGAGGATCAAGTCTTTTGTGACGAAGATTCAAGCCCCGCTCTTGTTGTCTCCAAGGTCTTGACTCTTCAACATCAACAAGAAGAAGACCAAAGATGCCATATCTTTCATACCAAGGCCGGTATCAATGGAAGGTCCATCAATGTCATCATCGATGGAGGGAGTTGTCATAACTTGGCAAGTGAAGAACTATGCTCCAATCTCCAATTGGCCAAGATGAAGCACCCACATCCCTACAAAGTTCAATGGCTAAGCGACTCTGGCACTATCCAAGTCGATCATAGGGTACAAGTTTCCTTCAAAATCGGAGCTTACGAAGACACTTTGGAGTGTGATGTCGTTCCAAGTTCCGTTTGCCACCTTCTTCTTGGGCGACCATGGAAATTTGATCGAGGTGTCATCCACAACTGTCGAACGAATCATTATATCTTCAAGATGAAAGGAAAGGTGTACGTACTTCGACCTATGTCTCCAAGCCAGGTGATCGCCGACAAGCAAACCACCCATCGTGGAGAGAATAGTGAGAGAGCGAACCACCAAAAAGAGAGTGAGTGCCACAATCCCAAATTGAGTGCCTCCACGATGAGTGATAAGAAAAACCTAGTCCTATTTGCCACCAAAAGTGAGATGAGAGAAGTGTGTGAGAACCCATCAAGTGTCATGCACTATGTCCTTTTGTGCAAGGATGGGGCACCAAAAGCTAACACCTCTCACAATCTACCTTTAGTGTTATCTTCTCTATTGCAGGAATTCCAAGATGTTTTCCTCGACAAGCAACCTCTGGGTCTACCTCCACTACCAGGCATCGAGCACCAAAATCGACCTCATCCCCAAAGCACCCCTTCCTAACAAGGCTCCCTACTACGTCAACCCCGAGGAAACTAAGGAGATCCAACGGCAAGTACAACAACTCATCAACAACAGCCATGTACGAGAAAGTTTGAGCCCTTGTGCCGTCTCGGTAATCCTTGCTTCCAAGAAAGATGGTACATATCGCATGTGTTTCGATATTCGTCCTATCAATGCTATTACCGTGCGTTATCGCTACCCATTCCATGCCTAGGTGATATGCTTGATGAGCTTAGCGGAGCCACCATTTTCTCTAAAATTGATCTTAAAAGTGGCTACTATCAAATACGCATACAAGAAGGTGATGAATGGAAAACTTCATTTAAGACCCAATTTGGCTTATATGAATGGCTTGTTATGCCAATGGGTTTATCCGAAGACTCGGTACTTTCATAGGACTCATGCATTTTGTTTTCTGACCTTATATTGGAGTATTTGTTGTGGCCTACTTTGACGATATTCTTATCTTTAGCAAATCTTTAAAAGACCATGTCACCCACCTTCAAACCATGCTACAAACTATTAGAAAAGAGCACCTTTATGCTAATATGAACAAATGCCTTTTTGGTATTGATAAGCTTGTTTCTTGGGTTTCGTTGTGTCTTCTAAGGGTGTTCATGTAGATGAATCTAAGATCAATGCTATTAAAACTTGGCCCCAACCAACCAACTTGTAACAAGTGCGTAGCTTCCTTGCTTTAGTCTTTTCTATCGTAGATTTGTGAAGGATTTTAGCACCACTGCTTCGCCTTTACATGCTTTGAGTAAGAAGAATGCACCCTTTGTTTTGTGACCATCTCAAGATAGTGCATTTAATGAGCTTAAGAATTTGTTACTCATGCCCCCGTGCTTGCATTACCAAACTTTGACAAACCCTTTGAAATTCATTACGATGCTAGTGGTAATGGCATAGGAGGTTTGTTAACGCAAGAGAAGCGCCCCATAGCTTACTTTAGTGAGAAACTTTCTGGAGCGCAACTCAATTACCCCGTCTACGACAAAGAGCTATATACTTTAGTGCGAGTTTTGCATGAATGGGAACATTATCTTCGCCCTCATGAATATTTCATCCATGCCGACCATGAAACGCTCAAATACCTTCAGGGTCAAACTAAATTGAACAAGCGTCCTGCTAAATGGAGAAAATTCATTGAGTCATTTCCTTATGTCATCAAGTACATTAAAGGTAAGGAAAATGTTGTGGCGGACGCTCCTTCCCACATATGCATGCTTGTCAGCAAACTTGAATTGAATGTCATTGGTTTTGAGCACATAAAAGACTTGTATGTGGATGATCCTACTTTTGCTATTCCTTATGCCAAATGTTTGGCAAATACATCTTGGGAACGCTATTACATCAAAGATGATAATCTTATGAGAGCTAACAAAATATGCATCCCCGAGTCTTCTCTTTGTTTGTTGCTTTTGCAAGAATCTCATGAAGGAGGACTAATGGGACACTTTGAACGGGACAAGACATTTGCTACGCTCTCCAAGAACTATTTTTGGCCCAAGATGTTCCGCTACATCTCATGCTTCACCAGCCGATGTTCTACATGTCACAAACCTAAGTATAAAGCTTAATGCCATGGTCTCTATATGCCTCTTCTAATTCTGTATCACCCATGGGAAGATATTAGCATGTATTTTGTGCTTAGTTTGCCTAGAACTAGAAATGGAAAGGATTATGTGTTTGTTGGTGTGGACCGATTCTCTAAGATGGCTCATTTCATTCCTTGCAACAAGATAGACGATGCTTCACATCTTGTAACTCTTTTTTGTAGGGAAATATTATGCCTACATGGAGTACCAAAGACGATTGTCACGGACCGAGACTTCAAGTTCTTGAGTTACTTTTGGAAAATCTTATTCGCCAAGCTCGAAATCAAGCTCCTCTTCTCCACGGCATACCATCCACAAACCAACGGCTAAATGGAGGTGACCAACCGCACACTCTCCACTTTACTTCATGTGTTGATCAAGAAGAACATCAAGGAGTGGGAGGAGTGTCTACCCATCGCCGAGTACGCCTACAACCGAGCAAGACATTCAACTACCGACCAGTCCCCCTTCGAGGTCGTCTATGGTTTCAACCCGTTGTCCCCATTGGACATTCTTCCCCTACCTCCACAAGAGCGCACAAACATGGACGTGAGTGCCCGAGTCAACTATCTCAGGAAGATGCATGACGATACAAGGCACACCATTGAGTGCCAAGTACAACGACTCGCGACCAAGCTCAACCTCAACAAGCACCCCATGGTATTCAACATTGGAGATCTTGTGTGGCTACACCTTTGCAAGGGCCTCTTCCCCAACGAACGCAAGTCCAAACTTCTACCATGAGCGGATGGACCCTTCAAGGTGCTTGAACGCTACAACAACAACGCCTACAAGATCGACATTCCACGAGACAAGTACTCTATGAGCGACATCTTCAATGTCAAAGATCTCTCTCCCTACCATGGTTATGAAAGATTTTGATCCGAGGTCGGATCTCTCCCAAGGGAGGGGAGATGATGCAGAGCATCCTACGGTCATCCCCATGGACCTATCGTCGTCTCACCAAGTGCCAAGAGGAACTATGACACGAGCTAGAGCTAGAGCTCTCGAGACCGAGGCGACTTCCTTCCTCACTGATATCATGTATGATCCACTCGAGACATGGCTACTACCTAAGTCCATAATGTTGTCCATGATTAGGTACCAAGAGGACCCTCCCATAGATGCATGTGAAGACGGACAAGTACCCAAGTTAACGGATGAAGAAAACCAACGGAAGGAGTCAAGAGCAGCTTCCAGGACCCGGACATCCGGCCATGACTGAGGGAGTCCTGAATTAAGGGGTCCTCGGGCGTCCGGCCTGTGTAGCGTGGACCGGACAATTGGGCCATGAAGATACAAGATGGAAGACTTCCTCCCGTGTCCAGATGGGACTCTCCTTTGCGTGGAAGGAAAGCTAGGCGGCCGGATGTATTATTTCCTTTCTATGTAACCAACTTTGTACAACCCTAGGTCCCTTTGGTGCCTATATAAACCGGAGGGTTTAGTCCGTAGAGGCAAGCATAATCATACAGGCTAGACTTGTAGGGTTTTAGCCATTACAATCTCGTGGTAGATCAACTCTTGTAACCCCCAAACTCATCAATATCAATCAAGCAGGACGTAGGATATTACCTCCTTCAAGAGGGCCCGAACCTGGGTAAAACTTCATGTCCCTTGTCTCCTGTTACCATCAACCTTAGAGCACAGTTCCGGACCCCCTACCCGAGATCTGCCGGTCTTGACACCGACATTGGTGCTTTCATTGAGAGTTCCTCTGTGACATCGAAGACAGGATTGATGGCTCGCCTTGTTATCAAGGACACTATCACCTCCAGAGGAGCCCTGGCCTCAGGCCAAACCCTCCGGCTGGGCGGCTTTAGCATGACCGCCTGTCCGGCCGTTAAGCCGACGATGACTTCTCAGGTGATCAAAAATCGCCTTCTTGTTGACCCCGAATACTCCAAATGGATGGATCCAACAGAGTTGTCATCTTTAAACGAGCTCCTAGATTGCATCACCGCCTTGGGGGTCGCTACAGATTACAATCGGATTGGGCTTAATCCCGATCAGGGAGAAATCAAATCTCCGCCGATCACCCATCAGATAGCGGTTGTAGAGGAGCAAATCGACAACTCTTCCTCTATATTAAGGACAAACTATGTTCGTATTCCCGAGCTTGAAGAGCCGGATACCCGTCCGCAGAACAACAAGCCCCGTCCTCCAAACCTAGAATCTGACGGCGGACCTGAAAAATTGGTTGATGTCCCGGAGCCCAAACTATTAAGCTCGGAAGTTACTCAAACTCCGGATCCCAAATTGGGTCAGGGTTCGGATCTAAAGCCACCCACCCACCCAGAGATGTGCGATCTCATGTGCATACGACAACAGTCTCAGGAAACAGTCCATCACTTTAGGGCCAGATTCCTCCTTGTCAAAGACGAGATTAAAGATTGCCGCGACGAAGACGCGATCTCATTATTCTGCAATAATTGCACGGACGAAGGAATCCTCAACGCCATCAACCGCCGTTGTTGGGGATATTACTACTGGATGTAAACCGGCCAGTATAGCCGGGTTAACTCCTTGAAGACTAGAAGCCCATGAAGATGCAGGAATGATGGCGCTTTACGAAGGCCCAAGGCCCCAAGGCGGGTTAAAGCCTGTAGTTATAAACCAACCCGGTCATGTAACTTGTGTTGTAAGATAGGAAGGATAGAGACCGAACCAGACACGTTTATGATCCGGCTTCGGGACTCTGTAACCCGGCGGGCGTCGACCTATGTATATAAAGGGACGACCCGGCAGTGGTTTAGGGACGAATAACAACTCGAGAGCCAGACAAAGCGGATTCGCTCCCTGGCCTTCGAAACCCTAGCAATACCAATCACAACTAGACGTAGGCTTTTACCTTCCTTGAAGGGGTCGAACTAGTATAAAACTCCCCGTGTCCCCTTGTCCGGTTTAACCCCTTTAAGCTAACCCGTAACGATGGCTCCACGACTAAGTCCTTTCACAAGGACATCTGCCGTGACAAACCCACGACAGTTGGCGCCCACCGTGGGGCTATCGCACGATGGTTTTGAGTTCTTGAAGGGCAGCTTTGATGGACTCAAGGGATAAGCTGTGGGCCGGATGACGAAGAGTCGTCGCGGCAAGCTCTACATCGACAATGCAGGATGGGGTCCCGAGGCCGATTCAATCGAATATGGGTACCGGGTCCCCTTTGGTGGGATTCACGTCTTCATCGGCAAGATCGGCGAACCGGCCCCTGAGCCGGACATCTGCACCAACATCATCGAAACGGCTCGGCATGCAAGTTCTTCGCCGGTTCAGCCCATGCCAAGGCATGTTTTCGAAGGTGTCATCCATGGAGCAAGATATGAGGACGGGCTGGCGTCCGATGGAGAGACCGTGGTCTGTTCTGACGACAAGTCTTCTGGGGAGACCGAATCGCTTTATCAGTTGCAGGACGGCCAGATTGATGGAGGATCCGAGGGCAACAGTATTCCGGATTCCCCTGATCTGCCAAACCGGGCCGCCATCTTCATGGTCGGCACACAATCAGCGCCTCATTCATCAGCCGCCGTAGCAATACTCTCCGGTTCAACAACGGCCACACCAGCAGGGGCAGGAAGCTCTGCGCCGCCTCTAGCCCAAGTCCTGTCTGATTTGTTCGAAGCTTTGGGAACGTTGATGGCCGTAGAGGTGGATGCAGCAGCCAGGGATCAGCACAATGCGGAGATTGCAAAGGTGAAGGATCAGATAGCTCAAGCTAAAGCGGACCTGGCAACGGAGAATGCTAGGATGGCTATAGAACGGGCTGAATTGGAAGCACAAGCTTACCGGATTAGGCTGGATCAGAATGCTTCCGAGGAAGTCATGAGAAGAAGGTACCGATCACGACTCCCGTCGGTTTATGAGCCGCAAAATCTCTTCAACACACCAGGAGCAGGAGCTGGTAACCAACCCATACTAAACCAGACGGAGGCACCAGGAATAGGAGCGTCGGTTCAGCCGCGCACGATGGACCCACCTCGCCAGAACAATGTTGTGCCACAGTATGTGCCAACACCTCCCGGGCATTATTACAACCCGTTGGACAATATTGTGGCCGCCACTTCACGCCTGGCAGCCCTCCCAACCGACAGCGAGTCACCAGTTGCGGTTGAAGCACGTCGGGCCAGAGATCTCCTTCAAACAGCGCTAAATCAACAGCAGGCATATTCACACAGCCGTGAGAGGATTCACTCCACTCCCCATCCAAGCCGGAGTTATAGCAGACACATTGAGCATGAACCGGCTGTGTCCAGCAGTGCACGTCGCCGAAATTCGCCGCGAGGAAACAACCCGGCAGGGGGAGGTGCTAATGCGCAGGATGTTGTGGACCATGGCCGTGCACGTCGGGAAGCCGAGTTAGCAGCTCGACACGGAGCACGACAACATACTCCGGTGCACCCTACTGCTTCAATAGAGCCAGGTGTGGGATTCAGTTCCTTAGGGGTGCCGTGTCTCACCCCCGCTTTGCGTAATGTGAGACTGCCAAAGGACTTCAAGGGACCTCGTAAGGTACCAAATTACACCGCCGATTTACAACCGGAGGCGTGGGTGGAAAGCTATGAGATGGCAATGGAGATGTTAGATGTGGATGAGGCAGTGTGTGCTAAATATTTCACCATGATGTTGGAAGGAACAGCTCGTACTTGGTTGAAGAGCTTACCAACTAACTCTGTCGGATCATGGGCTGAATTGAAGCACCAGTTTATCCAGAACTTCAAAGATACTTGTAAGCAGCTGATGTCAATCGTGGATCTGGCCGCTTGTGTCCTAGAGGAAGGGGAGTCCACTACCCATTGGGTCAAACGGGTCTCAGGGATTTTGCACTCATCAGATCGTATCAATGCAGACACTTCAGTGTTAACATTAGAGGGCAATTGCCATTTCCTACCGCTCAAACAAAAGTTAGGAAGGCTCAAACGTCACTGCAATGATATGTCAATGCTCATGGCCGCTTTGGTTAAGTACGCCGATTCAGATAATACCAAGGACCCGGATTAAGAGGAGGACAAACCGGGGAAAGGGAAGAAGAACGGCAACGCCAAGGGTCAGCAGCATAATCCGGCATGCCATGGGAACAGCGGTAAGTGCAAGACCGACATTAGCTTGGACTTTGTTGCTAACACCAATGCCTAGGAGAATGGCCAGCGTCGTAAGGGCAAGCATCCCCAGAGGGGTGGAGGTTCAGGCCCCAATTTGGAGCGCCTGTTAAATCAGCCCTGTCCAAAGCATGGATCAAAGGAGAAGCCAGCGTCGCATATTTGGAAGGATTGTTATATCATGCGGGATTTGAAGAATTCCAATATGTTCCAGTATGATAACGGCCCGCCCGACGGTTCAGGAGGTAGTTTCCACGGGTCGGGTTACGGAGGTGGTGGTTCCGGTTTAGGGTTTCAAGGCAACCAAACCGGACACATCAATCAAGGGCACCAAGGCAACCAGGGAGGCTATAATCATCAGGGGAATCAGCAGAAACAGCAGCAGTCGGGTTACCAGAGCAATCCCAAGCAGCTAAATAGCGGGCAATATCATGTCTTCACTACTAGTTTGTGTAAGCGTGATCAGAAGCTTCACAAGAGGGCAGTAAACTCTGTTGAACCGATAGTGCCTCAGTATTTACGCTGGTCTGAGCAACCCATTTTGTGGAGTAAAGAGGATCACCCACCCCGGGTTGATAACCCGGGTCACTTGGCCCTGGTGGTAGCCCCGCAAGTTGGGGGATAAAAGTTTACGAAAGTACTCATGGATGGGGGAAGCAGTATCAACATTCTATATTATGACACATTCCACCGTATGGGGTTGACAGATAAGAATCTTAAACCGTCAAATACGGTCTTCCATGGTGTGGTGCCTGGTAAGTCTGCATATCCTGTTGGCAAGATAGCCTTAGAGGTAGCTTTTGGAGATGATTATGATTCAAGGTCTGAAACATTGATGTTTGAGGTGGTAAAGATCAAAAGTCCGTACCACGCCTTGTTTGGGCGGCCGGCTTATTCTAAATTCATGGCGATGCCGTGTTATGTTTATCTAAAGCTTAAAATGCCAGGTCATAAGGGAACTATCATAGTACATGGAAGTAGAAAGATCGCTTTGGAGTGTGAGGAATGTGATGCGGCTTATGCTGAGTCAGTTTGTGCCACGAAAGAGTTGAAGTTCTATAAGGAGCAAGTTGATCCGGCAGATGTGACCTCTTTGAAAAAGCTGACTATGGAACATGATCCGACATTGAAGTTCAAATCGGCTACAGATACTAAAATGATTGATTTTGTTCCTAGTGACTCATCCAAGCAATTCAGCATTAGTGCTAACCTAGATCCCAAATAGGAAAGCGTGCTCACCGAGTTCATCCGTGAGAACCGGGACATCTTTGCATGGAAACCTTCTGACATGCCAGGTGTACCGAGGGAACTCGCTGAGACACACTTAACATTGATCCTAAGTTTAAACCGGTCCGGCAGTTTCTCTGCCGCTTCAATGAAGAAAGGCGTAAGGCTATCGAGGAAGAGGTAGCCCGTTTGTTGGCCGCAGGGTTTATTGTAGAAGTTTTTCATCCAGAGTGGTTGGCTAATCCGGTGCTGGTTCTCAAGAAAAACGGCAGTTGGCGTATGTGTGTGGATTACACAGATTTAAACAAGGCTTGCCCTGCAAACCCCTTTGCTCTCCCTTGCATTGATAAGATAATTGATGCTACGGCAGGTTGTGACCGTTTGTGTTTTCTGGATGCTTACTCTCGTTATCATCAGATCAAGATGGCGGTTAAGGACCAGGAGAAGACATCTTTCATAACTCCCTTTGGAGCCTTCTGCTATGTCTCCATGCCCTTTGGACTCAAGAGTGCCCAGGCAACTTATCAGCGTTGTGTTCAGAATTGCCTTCATAAGCAAATTGGGCACAATGTTCACGCATATGTGGATGATATTGTGATAAAATCCAGAAAGGAGGAAACATTGATAGATGATTTGAGAGAAACCTTTGACAACCTCCGGGTTTATAAGATGATGCTCAATCCGGAGAAGTGTGTATTTAGTGTCCCGGCAGGCAAGCTCTTGGGTTTTATGGTGTCAAACAGAGGCATTGAGGCTAATCCGGAAAAGATTTCAGCAATTACATCTTTGGCTAAACCGGCGTGTATCAATGACGTTCAACGTCTGGCCGGCCGGATTACAGCCTTGAGCCGGTTTTTCAGTCACCTTGGAGAGAAGGCCATCCCTTTATATCAGATGCTCAAGAAAACAGATAACTTTGTCTGGAGTGAGGCAGCTGATAAAGCATTCGAGGATCTGAAGAGGCAGTTAGTTGAGCCGCCCGTGCTTGCAGCACCGATCGATAAAGAGCCGTTATTGCTATGTGTGGCTGCTAATGCCCGGGCTGTTAGCGTAGCTATTGTGGTACAGCGCAAGGAGCTTGGCAAGGAATATCTGGTTCAGCGGCCGATTTATTATATAAGTGAGGTGCTCATTGAGTCAAAGCAGAGGTATCCGCATTGGCAGAAGCTGGTGTATGGAGTGTTTATGGCAAGCCGGAAGCTTAAACATTATTTTCAGGGCCATCCCATCACAATGGTCAGTTCATCTCCTCTGGGAGATATCATTCAAAACAGAGAAGCAACTGGCCGGATTGCCAAGTGGGCTATTGAGCTTGGACCTCATGGGCTTAAATATATACCCCGCACAGCGATCAAATCCCAGGCACTCGTGGATTTCATCAATGATTGGACAGAGTTACAGGCACCTGAAGAGAAACCAGATAATACATATTGGACTGTTCATTTTGATGGGTCCAGGCAGTTGGAGGGCTCGGGGGCTGGAGTCATACTAACTTCCCCACGAGGTGACAAGTTTTGCTATGTCATCCGTTTAATGTTCCCTTGTACTAACAATGCAGCTGAATATGAGGCTTTGCTCGACGGTCTTCGGATGGCTAAGGAGATGAACTTAAGCTGGGTTAAGTGCTTTGGGGATTCAGATCTAGTGGCTCAACAGGTGTCTGGCACTTGGGATTCTAAGGACCCACTCATGGCTGCATATCGGTGAGAGGTGGACATAGTGGCTGGTCACTTCAAGGGTTATCAGGTGGACCATATAGACCGGCGAAAGAATGAAGCGGCAGACGCTTTAAGTCATCTTGGTTCCCAGTGTAAACCGGTTCCGCCAAATGTCTTTCTTGACATGTTGCATAATCCGTCAGTCAAGGTACCAACGGAAGAAGAGTTGGCTATTCCGGATCCGGAGGCTCAATTGGTGGCAGCTTTGCATGTCATACCGGATTGGACAATCCCATATCTTGCTTACATGAACCGAGGCGAGTTACCAGACGATGAAACGTTGGCTCAACATATAATCCGGCGTTCCAAGTCTATGACATACTCAAAGGGGAGTTACATCGTTACAGCGTTTCAGGAGCAATTCAGCGTTGTGTTTCTCCTCAAGAGGGTTGTGAGATTTTGCAAGAAATCTATGAAGGGGATTGCGGTCATCACGCGGGTTCAAAGTCTTTGGTTGCTAAAGCTTTTCGCCACGGTTTTTACTGGTTGACAGTGCATGCTGATGCGGAGGATTTAGTCAAGAGATGTGACGGTTGTCAAAAATTCGCCCGCCGTGCGCACATTCCGGCTCAAGAGTTGAGAACGATTCCAATAACTTGGCCGTTTGCGACTTGGGGGCTTGATATGGTTGGACCCTTCAAGCGATCCAAGGACAAAAAGACCCACCTGTTAGTAGCAGTTGATAAATTTACCAAATGGGTGGAGGCAGAACCGGTCAGTAATTGTGATGCGGCCACGGCAGTTAAGTTCATCAAAAAGGTGATATGCCGGTTTGGCTTTCCACACAGTATTATAACTGATAATGGTACTAATCTGTCAAAAGGGGAGATGGAGTAATTTTGCCAACGTGAGCACATCCGGCTCGATATAGCATCAGTGGCTCACCCCTAGTCTAATGGTCAAGCGGAGAGGGCAAATCAAGAAATTCTACAAGGTATCAAACCCAGGCTTATGGTTCCTTTGAAGTGGACACCAGGTTGTTGGGTCGAGGAGCGACCTTCTGTGTTATTGAGCATTAACACCACACCCAATAGGTTTACGGGTTACACACCTTTCTTCATGGTTTATGGAGCGGAGGTAGTTCTCCCTAGTGACATCCGTCACGACTCGCCCCGTGTGACAACCTACGTTGAAGCTGATAATGAGAAGGCACGTCAAAATTCCATGGACCTGTTGGATGGAGAGTGTGATCTTGCAGCAGCACGTTCGGTGATTTATCAACAAGATCTCCGACGTTATCACAGCCGCCGGGTTAAGACCAGAACCTTTCAAGAAGGCGATTTGGTGCTCCGGCTCATCCAGGATCAGACTGATATGCACAAGTTATCCCCACCTTGGGAAGGACCCTTTGTGGTCAGCAAGAATCTGCACAATGGGTCATACTACCTCATTGATGTTCGAGAGCACAAAGACTCACGTAAATCGGAGGAGGAGACCAGGCGGCCATGGAACATAGCTCTTCTTCGGCCTTACTATACTTGAGCCATAGGTTCTTCATATGTACATATTTATGACGATGTATATATTATATAATAAACCGGAACCTCCATTAAAGCGGGGTATCTGTTCTTTTTACATCATGTGTGTGCTTACAAGAGTTTACTGACAAAGCGGAATTTTTTGTTAATCCGGTTTCAGTAGCCACACGGATATAAAGAAAATCACTAGGGGGCTTGGTCATATCTGAACCATAGCTACACCTCTTGATCGGTTGAAAACCCCGAAGGGATATCACTAAGGGGCTTGGTTGTTGTCACACCATAGCTACACCTCTTGATAGGCGTTTAAGCCACAAAGAAAAATATGTAGGGCCAAAGAGAGTGTTGCACAAAGTACAGACTCAAACATGGGCACCCACTGAGCACAGCTCACAAAGTTACTTGGGGGCTCTTTTTTGAAAACCAAAAAAGAGTTTTGAAAGGACCCTTCTAATTGGCTATCAAGCCATGGCTTGGAAGCCTGGTGTATTCACCTAAAACCCCGGGTTAACCTACCTTCATCAAGTAAGCCACTCCTATCCAGGCAATCCTGGTATGACCCGCCGAACGTTTGACAAGTCAATCTTCTACAGACCCTGAACTTGTCAAAGTTAAAACGACGATTGGTTAATTGGGGTCCATCTTAAAAGGCTTTACTAAATGGTTTAACTCAGAGGCCTGGCAGCCCATGAAAAGCCTCGATTTGGAGCCTGGCAGCTCGTAAAAAGCCTTGCATATTTTCCTTTTTGAGTTTTATTTGTTGAAGTTCATAAGTATCTTCTGATAACCTGGCGTCCTTGACCCGGCTTGCTTTTCAACTACAAGTTGTCGGCACATGATAAGTTATAAACCAGTGTTTGTTGACTCGGTCTAGTTTGATTAAATCACCAGTGTTATAAAGAAAACCCGGTAGTTATCCTAGTCCAGTTTACTATATAAACCGACAGTATAAGGATGGGGTTATCAATGTTCTGGATTGGTATTAATACCTTTGCCGTATACACTGTTGGTCAACCAAAGAGGTATGTTGCTCATATTGCTGTTCATACAAACACTTTGATTATTCATCTATGTATGGCATACTTGTTGGACATCATAACCCATCTAGCGGTAAATCGCTAGATACTTTTAAGTTGTTGTACCCAGGAACACAATTCATCATGGGTTATGCATTAATATATCCCGAAAGGTGGCACAAGTTGTCACGAAGTATTGCAAAACATGCTCGATGGCATGGCAGATAACGGAGTTTTGGCTATCCTATTACAAGAAGCTTTTCAAAGCGGCTACAATGGCATAATTGTTTTTCACAATATCGACACGTAGTAGCTAGTAAACCGGCGACCAGTTTAGGACGCTTCATCTAGATGGTTTGATGGTTGCGGGTCAGTTGGTGTAGGCACTTCTTCATCCCTCCCCAGACGCTGGAAATCAATTGTTGACCAATCGATTCCAGTTAAAGCTTGAAATACTGCTTCTTCATGGATAAGATTGGCAGGATTAATGTCAGGAGCATAAGTGTCCTTACGAATCGGAGGCACAAGTTCTTCAACTTCATGGATGTCGGTAGGCTGTCTTTTCCCTTTAGCGTCACAAAGCGGTTGAAAATGGGACAAGTCTGTATCATCGGCCAGCTTGCTAGCTACTGGCTGCATCTGTTTGGTCAGCCGCCGGAGGTCATCATTGTCGAAGTCTGAACCATCTTCCTTCACGCCTGGGTATCCTTTAATGATATCCTCCGCTTCAAGGTCTGGAATCCAGGCTTTGGCTCGAATAAGTGCGGTTAAAGCTCCTGCTCTGGAAGCTGCCTTTTTCAATTCGGCAATATGGGCCGGTAACATGGCCAGCTTCTCAAGAGTTTCTTTTATCAAGGTTGGGGCCGGTTTGTTGTAAGCTGCCATGCGAATAGCCCGCTGAGACCCAGAGTTCAACTGTTCAACCAAAGTATACGCCGCTTTGAGCTTCATCCGCATGTCTGTACCAAGATGAGCAATCCGAGTACCTGCCAAAGATTTATATCAACATTCTGGTTAGTGATAAGGTTAATTAACTCATGCAGAACACATAAGCGGATACTTACCGAAGATAGCAGAAGTCATAGCGTTGATTTGCCGTTTCAAGCCAGCTAGTTCATCTACAATTGGTTTCAGGGCTGCCTCCGCGTCTTCAACTCTCTTGGTTAAACCGGATTTTTCGGTTTCCCAGTTAGCACGATCTTTGTTGAAAGATTCCTCCAGCTTTTCCATTATGGCCAGGGCTTGGGTCAGCTCCTCTTTGGCCTTTGCAGCTTCTGCTTGTTGTGACTTCACATTTTCTTGCAAGTCAGAATTTCGGGCATCTTTGCTTCTCAGTTCAGCCTGCAATATTGAAGGTATATTAAACAACAGGATATATACGTTCTAAGTACAAAGCATATAACAAGTTATGCACTACATTTTATACAAGTCTCTAGAACAATGAAAGCATTATCCTTGACACTTGGGGGCTAATGTGTGTCTGTTCTAAAACGGATGCATGGATTAAAACCTGGATTAACTTGCCAGGTTAAACCGGCCTTTGGGGGCTATGCTGCAGAAAGTTATCTAATTGTTAAAAGATGAGTCTTGATTCTTATTACAGACCTGCCGTTTTGAGGATCAGTGATGAGAAACTTCAGGTGTTACAAAGACCCAGTTTATGATTAAACATCATAAAATGGCCCTTGGGGGCTACTTGGGCTAGTGTCTCAGCTATGAATCAGTAAACAAAGGGAGATGAACTTACTTCATATCGCTCTTTCATCAAGTTCACCAAACCGGCTTCATAATCCCGGTTTGAGTGCAGACGGTTCAAGAAGCCAGAGTGAAGCTCTTCAGCGTTGAGATGAGCATAGTTTGATAAATCACTGCTCCATTTGCCTTTTTCCCTAGCATCTTGCTCTTCTTTAGCACTATGTTGAGCCAAGATGACGGGATGGCCAGGAGAGCTGTGGGCCATGCCAGTAATGATGACATCGTCTCCTTGGCCTTCAGTGTGTTTGATTGGTGACAATGGAGTCTCAACATTTCTCACTGGACTAGCCCGATTTGGCTCTGCCGGTTCAGTATCAGGCACGGCAGGATCAGCGTCTGCTGGTTCATTGGTGTTTTGGCCTTGAAGGGGCGGTTCATCAGAGGTGGCTTCAGGATGAGGGCCCTCCGGTTCATAAGTTTGTTCCGGGTCACCTCTGGGTTCTTCAAAGGTGGTCGGGTCTTCGGGCGGATTGGTGACCCGAGCTTTCTTGCTGGGTCTGGCTTTGGCCCTGCAAACAAATATAAAAGGATTAACATCTTATTCAAGTTCTGTCATGCATTGAAGGAAAAGGCTTTACAGCTTACCCGGCTACAGTTTTCAGAGGAGGAAGCTGAGTTGCTGTCGACTCGCCAGATGATGAGGGAGGTGTCACCTGATAATTTGAATCGGACGGATTAAGAGGTTGTCTGAAATAACCTGCCTTGGGGTAAGAATGGTCAGGAGTAGGAGAGACCTCAGACCGGCACTTCCGAACCGGGGTGTTAGGTAAACCGGCTGAAGTGACCTGTTGGCCACTGTGTCGGGTTGTCCGGCGAGCTTCATGCTGCTGAGTCTTCAAAATAAATGTTGGATTCAAGTGAGCAAGAGGATGAGAAAAGCTTACTTTCCGGACTACTTGGCGGGTTTTTTGTGTTGGCATAGAGTCGGAACCGGAGGAAAGGGTAATTACCTCTACATCATCAGCTTGACTGCCTTCCACATCCTCCTGAGGAAGATCATTGTTAATGAGATGCATGAAAAGAGAGCCAAGTGAGTCAAGTTCTACCTCAACTTCCGGATCATCAGTGTCATCATCAAGCTCCATGTTGATCCGGTCAGCCGTTTTCTGTTTTGACGTCCGTTTGACGGCTTTGGTTTTGGGGCGAGATGGTTTGACCGCTTTATCCCTAGTTGGCTTTACCGATTTTTCTACGGTTTTCTGTTTCCAGAAGGGGTCATCACCCTATATATACATACACAGAAGAAGGATTACAGGTTGCACAAGGTAAAAATATTAAAGATGAAAAAGGAAGTATAATGCTTACAGCAGGCAGTTTGTTCTTAGAATAGAAGGGGTTCAAACCGGTTTGACTACAGACCAGTTCCGATTCATTCAAAATCTTCTTTACGCCTTTAGTGACTTCTTCATCAGATATTTGAATGTTGCAATGGCGTTGAGGGTCTTCAACCTCACCGGTGTACTCACACATTAAACCGGGACGCCGGCTTAGCGGCTAGATGCTCCAAGATATCCAACAGCGCACGAAATCCACACCTGTTAAAACCGTTGGCCATAAAGGCCTGAAGTTTGGCGAGTTGAGGAGCATATTTCGCCCTTTCTGCGGAGCTTAAGCGTTGCGGCATCGGATGGGTGTTGGAAAGCTGGTGATCACGATAGCCGGGGAGGGGATTTTCATCTTCAGGTGAAGTGTCTCTGCAATAAAACCAAGTCCGGTTCCATTCCTTTGGGTGGTTGTGCAGTTTGGCATGAGGAAATTCAACTTCTTTCCGCTTTTGAATTGAGACACCACCAAGTTCAGTGTTGGGGCCATTTAAAAATTCAGTGCGCCGGTTTAAGTGAAAGAAGTCCCGGAGCAGCTTGGCAGTTGGTTCTTCCTGTAAGTACACTTCACAGAAGACCTGGAAATTACATAGATTGGATACAGAGTTGGGCCATTGGATACAGAGTTGGGCACAGAACTCCGGCCCAAGTGGGAGGGTCCCTTCATCATCGATGAAGTTCTCACTGCAGGAGCGTACCGCCTGCATGATGCATCGGACAACCGCTTAGAGCCGAACCCGTGGAATGCCGGCAGACTCCGAAGATTCTACGCCTAGAGCCGGACTCTTTGTCATCTTCTTCTCCCTTTGTTTCCATTATTTCCTTTTTCCTCTATTTAACTTTTCGTGTAGCTCTTTAGCTCTTGGGCGGCCAAATCGCACACCTATGATGTGCACATCCTTAAATGTATACACTCATAATACCTGGGGGCTTATTTTACAGAAGCTTGTTATTATTTTCCGAGCACCAACCTCAACACATATGTGTCCTCTTCCGCATATGTACCTTTTCTTCGCCATTATATGCATCGTTATGACTTAAGTTTTGGCCAAGCTGGGTTTCCTGGCTCCTGTGCTTATGCCCTACGTTCCCGTTTGTTCGGCTAGGGCATAAAGGGAGCACCTCTGTGATTGTTACTGCCGGGTCATCCGGACGTGTACCTTAGACTGGGTGAAGCCGAAAGCTAGTGTTCTTAAGGGAATACTCGGTCGGTGAACTAAAGATGTTTTACCTTCATCACACCATGAACCCTCAGATGTTACGCATACTGCGATTTTTCAATCACAGTTCGGACATGCATACTAACACATATCCGCCCAGGGAAAGGAACCCTTAACGGAACTATTCTACCTGGAAGATGTTTCTTACAATCAACATGTAATATAACATAGCTAGCCGGATACAACTTGTCTGTTCAAGAAACTATGACCCCTACGCCTGGTTTCCATGCATGCCCCGGTTTACATTACTGAGCGTGTATTCGGAAACACTCCGAGCCTTCGGGTCCAGAGGTCGAAGCGAAAAGGTCTGCCATGACAATCGTTTTACAATCCATCTAGGGACAAATTTGTCAATTGAAGTACATAGTCACTTGGACTCAAAAACTTCTTCCTCTATGCCATCCAACAGGTTATCTAGCCTACAATCCTGTTGGGAATACTTGGCGGCTATCCTTACATGGTCATACACCAGGCTAACTGGAATTTCTTTTCCATATGACCCCCGAGGTCCGAGCCGGGCCATATGATTCGGATCGAGCTTGGTGTACCCTATTTTTCCCATGACCCAAGAATCTCGCGCACCTTCTCGGCAGGCCGATATCTTCCATAATCCAAAGCGCCGCCGAGCTCCCTGGAATAGCTTCACAAGCTCCTTCATACTTCCTGGAGGAGAGGCGGACGACCACAAAGCTTTGGCAATGCTCTGCATTGCTTGCTGAGCTCGCTCATGCAATTGGGACAGCACTTGTAGAAGGTCGCCCTGAGAGCCGGGCATTTCCTCTTCGGGACGGCTAGTCAGCATATCTGCAGACATAAATCTGTTAGATCATTTCTTCGCTGAAATGGATAAGGGTGAGGTCAAAAACATACTGAATATGCTGCCTTGTAGCCTCCTATTCTCTTTGACGGCGTCAGCTAGCTGGGCTCGCACATCTTTTAGTTCTTCGCCCAGCAGGGCATTGGAATCATGTAGCTTGTTCTTTTCATCCCTGACACGCGTCAGCACATGCTCGCCTGCGGCATGTCGCCTTTTGGCCTCCTATTCACCAGCCTAGGCGATTTTTAGTTTTTCCCTCAGTTGATCTATTGATCCTGTCAGCGGAAACACAACAGTATTAATATTATTGGTATACGATTATACTTTTTCCTGATGAGGGGAAACATTACCAGGCGGTGCCCCTTTGGATTTCTCCAATCCGAAGGTAGCCGTAGCTAGCTGGGTCTGACACTTTTCCAGCTCTTGAGACAGCAGGCTATTCTTCTCCGTGAGTACCTGATTATATAATGATCCTTAAATCAGTTGTATCATCTGCTTCAAGTCTCGGGGGCTACTGGTATATTATTATCAAATCTACACTTACCCGCATATCTTTTAAATGATGGCCCGTGGCTTTGGCAAGTCCATCCCAAGTAGCTTGGATGTATGCATCGGCCGAGCTGAAGGCATTAAATGCCTCTTTTGAAAACTTGAGGTCGCGGAGAGCGGCCCTCCGGCGCCGATGATTCATGGCGCTCTCCACTTCAAAGTTTGTGATGGACATATCATCTGAATCCTCTGCGAAAGGACAGTCTAGTGCCACTCCCGTGTCAGCCCCCATCCTTAGGGCAGGGTCTGCAATCTGACTAGTGGAGGCACGACCGGCATGATCCCCAGACATAGTCCGGCGGACGCTCTTCCTGATAAAATGCAGCGGATAATGTCAAAGTTTGATGTGACGACCAGGAGGCATATTTAAAAAAGAAAGCCATACCTCTTTGATGAAGGTTCTGCCGTATTGTCGTTCGCCTTTCTCTTTGAAGATGTGCTCGGCACGGGCACTGCTCTCCTAGGAGATGCTTCTGGTGCATGTTGTGGCGTCGCGCGCCTCCCCTTTGGAGCACGAAATAGTGTGGTGGGTGAGGCGTAATGAGGAAGCTCTTTCGAAGAAGGTGTCTCTTGATTACTTACATGAGAGGCAGGAAGGAGGCCGGGATAGTCGGCCATGATTGGCACTACTGTGCCATCATACCTCGCCTGGTAGAATACTCCATCCTCAAGCTCCACAAATATCTCCGGATCCTCTTCGAATCCGGGGTCTAGGTCCCGGTTGTGATCCTATGGCTGTGGGGCGGGGCTATAAATCCCCCCAGTAACCTTCCGTCATTCCTGTTATAAATAGATGGGTTAACATCCATTAAAAAGTGACTCAAGGAGAAGATGGAGTGAAGTGGTGGGATTAGAGCTCACCCAGCTCGGAGGACTGTACATGGAAAATCCATCTCGATGTTTAAGACGAGCGAACTCCTCTTTCTCCCCTTTGTACAGTTCGGCCAATATTTTGACCAAAGCGGCGAGGGTGTCCAGACCTTTCCGACCGCAGCGTGAGGCGTCGTCTTCCCCATTATAGTGCCACATTGGAAGCCCTCTGTATTGGAGTGGCTGGACGCCCGCACTATGGAAGTCACCATCACCTCAATTATTGATAATCTGGACTGGGCAAGTGTCCTTATCTTGCCCATCAATTGATGGACTTCCGCGGCTGTCTTCCTCCTCGAGGCTCTGAGAGCGCCAGCTGTGATGTTTCTTCAATGGAGCATTTGAAAATTCAGGAAGACCCATTCGAACTGAGTCAAGGAGAGCAACATCCTCAATATAGAACCATTCTGAGGGCCATTCTTCGGGTGCCTTCTTCGGCGTGCCGAACAGGTATCTGGTCCCGGCTATGCGCCATACTTCGGTGCCTCCCACCTCGAATATTGACCCTTCTCAGTTGCGAGGGACGAGGCAGAACAACTTCCTCCACAAATCAAAGTGGGCTTCACAGCCCAGGAAGAACTCGCATAGGGCAACAAAACCTGCGATATGCAGGATAGAGGCCGGCGTAAGGTCGTGCAGTTGGAGGCCGTAATACTCCAGGAGTCCACGGAGGAAAGGGTGGATTGGAAACCCGACGCCTCTCAACAAGTAAGATACGAAGCACACTCGTTTCCCCCCTAGTTGGATTGGGGAAACTTTCCGCCAGAACTTCGCATGTGAAGGAGGTCAAACCAGCTTGAACAGGGATCAGATCTGCGGGGGGAAGAAATCCCTATGTTTGGAGCTTAACCAACTGCTCATGGGATACAGAACATCTCTCCCAATTGCCTTTTTCGGAGCCATGAGGGCGGTAGGAGGAACTTGGGACGCTAGCCATGTTGAATGGTTTTCCCTGGCAAGGCTCTAAGGATTTTTCCGCTAGGTGTGGAATGGATCTGAGATCCAATCCCTTTAAATAGAGGCCTTTCTTGCATGGCCAGGGGGATATGTGCAAAAAGATACGCCGACCTCCGTATTTGCTCGACACATGGAAGCAGAAGGTGTGGAGGCACAGAAGCCGATGGGTGCGACATTAAATGGAAGGCCGAATACAGCTCTTTAAGTCATGTACTTCGAAGTGATCGGAGGAGGAACCAACCTTGCAATGCCGAAGACAATCTGCGCGCCGGACACCTCGTCATTGAAGCCTGGTTCGGGGGCTACTGAGGGAGTCCTGGATTAAGGGGTCCTCGGGCGTCCGGCCTGTGTAGCGTGGGCCGGACTATTGGGCCATGAAGATACAAGATGGAAGACTTCCTCCCGTGTCCGGATGGGACTCTCCTTTTCGTGGAAGGCAAGCTAGGCGGCCGGATGTATTATTTCTTTCTACGTAAGAGACTTTGTACAACCCTAGGTCCCTCCGGTGTCTATATAAACTGGAGGATTTAGTCCATAGAGGCAAACATAATCATACAGGCTAGACTTCTAGGGGTTTAGCCATTATGATCTCATAGTAGATCAACTCTTGTAACACCCATACTCATCAATATCAATCCAGCAGGACGTAGGTATTACCTCCTTCAAGAGGGCCCGAACCTGGGTAAAACTTCGTGTCCCCTGTCTCATGTTACCATCAACCTTAGACGCACAGTTCCGGACCCCCTACCCAATATCCGCCCGTTTTGACACCGACAATGACCCCGGACATCCGGCCCCTGGAGCGTCCACAACGATAGCCGCCAAGTACCTACAGGCCCCGGACATCCGGCCTCAGCCCGGACATCCGGCCAAACCCGGATACCCGGACCAAGCCCGGAAATCCGGCGTCCTCCGTCCCGAATGCATCAAGGCTGACGCCAACAGCCGGACATTCGGCCAATCCGGCCCGGACATCCGGCCCGACGCCCAGACATCCGGCCTTCCTTGTCTGTGCATAGTGTAGGGCCGAGGCCCATGTACCCCTTCGCCCCCTAGACTACATATACTCATCCTGCTCCCTCTTTCTAGGGTTAGCGTTGTGTTAGCTCATATGTGAGATAGAGCTTCGCTCATCCATCCGGATATACTCCTTTGCGAGGGACCATTACCTCTTTGGAGAAGATCCACCTTCTATTCAAGACCCCTCAAGACCTCCTCACGGAGAAGAACCGGTTACCTTTGTATCGTCCCTTGTTGATCGTGGACCTTGTATCTCCTTTTGTGTTTCGAGGATCTAGCACATCTCTGACCTAATCTCGTTGGTTTGAGTGTTTCTCTTGTGTTTTCCCCTATGTTTCCCCTCGTGTTCTTCGTTTTACTCATTGGGATCCGCTCCTTTGGTGAAATATTGGCTAGCTAGGGTTCCACCCTACTTCACCACCCCAGCCCGGACATTCGGCCCCTCACAAAAGCCTGAACATCTGGCCCGACGCCCGGACATCTGGCCTCCCCTGTCTCCACACAGAGTAGGACCGAGGCCCATGTATCCCATCACCCCCTAGACTATATATACTCATCCTCCTCCCTCTTTCTAGGGTTAGCATTGTGTTAGCTCATATCTGAGATAGAGATTCGCTCATCCATCCGGATCTACTCCATTGCGAGGGACCATCACCTCTTTGGAGAAGATCCACCTCGGATACAAGACCCCTCATGGGAAGATCCCTCGTGGATTTAAGGCCTCCTCACGGAGAAGAACCGGTTACCCTACGTATCGTCCCTTGTTGGATTTGGACCGTGTGATCTCTATGTTTACTCGGATCTAGCATATGTGTGACCTAATCTCGTTAGTTTGAGTGATTCTCTTGTGTTTCCCTTCATGTTTTCCCTCTATGTTCTTCGTGTTCATCGTGGGATCCGCTCCTTTCATGAAAGATCGGCCGTATAGGGTTCCACCCTACATCATCTTGGTATCATGAGCCACATTGATCACGATTTCGGAGCCACCCCTCTTTGTTTTCTTGCCTTGTTTTGTTGATTTTGTCCCAAATTCAAAAATTCCCCATAAAAATAGCACCCCAGATTTTTTTTGTGATTTGTTGGTGTGATGAAGTTTTTTTGGATTTGATCCACGGATTTCATGTGTTGCAGGTAGATCTAGCTTTCCCCCATCTTTTCCCCAATTTCCATCCACAAAATCTCCTGAATTTTGCCCCAAATTTGCCTCTTCCACACGGAGTTCATCAAGTTCATCCACGGATCCAGAGCCTGGACATCCGGCCCGACCCCCGGACATCCGGCCACCTCGGACATCCATCCCTCAAGCCCGGACATCCGGCCCCTGATAACAACATCTCCATCCACTACCCCATTTCCCGCCTAACGTTCGCCAAATTTTTCTCTGGTGCCCACATTCACTTCCGCATACCACCATCATTTCCGTATAGCACCACCATTTCCCGCAAACACCACCATACCAATTCCGACAATTTGGTCACGTTTTGCTTTGAGAATTTGAGTTGCGGTTTATGTGTCCTATTGTGTTTCGGCTATTTAGGTACAGTTCAACATCAACATCACCGCAGCTCATCTTCGCCACGGACGCATCATCAACAACGACCACTCCACCATTTTGACACCATACCATAAGCAAGAAGGGTAACCTCATCTTGGTATCATGATATACCATCATTATACATTCTTGGCATTACATTGATAACCACCATAGCCCAATTTTGCGTATCTTACCCATCGAGACTAGCCTTTGAGTATTACCGGCAACATCACTTGTGCACATTAGTGGTCATACTTCACATTGCATACTTACCATATCATTTTGGTACATATATTGGTATCACCTTTTGTGTCACAAAGTTGTCATTGCATACACAATTGCTATGTTGGTTTGTGAAGTCTTGCATGATAAAGAACTCAAAAGAGAAAGAGCCAAACAAGCTTTTAAGAAAAAGGGAATGATAAGCAAAGAGCTTTTAAGCAAGAAACATAGCATCATACTACATTAAGATTGTCATGCTCGATCATTTTTTATCATATCATCGGAATACCATACATATAGCATACTTGGGATAGAAGTCGTTGCATTTTTGCTTAGTAGGTTGTGCACAAGTCTTCGTATCCGCCTATTGTGCAATCATGCTAGCGTCTCTCTAGTGTTGTGCAACAAGAGCATTTTCGTGGATTCCACATTTTGGCTCATTCCTTGGTTGCACGACTCCACTTATCTATTTGCGTGTGTGTTTCCGTGTACCACATTTTGCTATTGGTCTACTTGTTGCATTTTCAAATTTTTGAATCTTTTACAACATTATTGAAGCTCACTAACAACTGCATAAAAATTTTTGCCACCATCCTAACCGAGCTCCACTATAAGCATTTACTTGTGTAGGTGTGAGAAACCGACAAGAATTGGTACCAATTGTGCTATTTCCTTGTTCCACATTTGAGTGATCATTGATCCATCTTCAACATAGGTTAAGGTACATTTGGTATAAGTTCTTCTCTTTCTCCCACTCACATATTTCCTTGAAATGATGTATAGGCCAAGTACTTCTACCAACCCACTCTTCATCTAGCAAGATGATGACATGTCCTCCTACGTCACAAAGTGCCACCTCTTTGGTCCACAATGAGCTTTGCATCAAGAGCAACAAGCAATGAATGAACGCATTGACAACCTCACCACTGACTTGCTACTCTTTGACCACAAGCTCGACAACCACAAACAATAGAATGACGCAAGAATGGACGAGATTCGTGCTTTGTTGCTCAATCGCTCTTCTTCCACTTCGTCCTCCTCAAGACGGAGCCGCTCAAATCGACACTCCGACGACACCATCTCCGGCTCAAGTACACCAACACCGAACACTTTTCGACGTGCCACGCACCAAGACCGTCAAGCAAACCGCAACCCTCTACATGACAACGCCTCTCAAGAGCAACAACATCATCAAAACCAAGCTACTTTTGCGCAAGCACGAGAACGGCAACGCCAACTCCAACAAGAAGAGGAAGAACAAGTGCAACTACACCAAGATGCACAAGATGCCGAAGCACAACATCAAGAACAACAACTACGTGAATCTCAAGCACTTGAGGCACAACATGCCCTCTGAGATTCAAGTCGAGTCGTATCCACGCGCAACTGGCAATCTCGTGAGCAACAAGAAGCACTTCGCGAAGAAGTTCAAGAGAGGAACTATCAAGCTCGAGTGCATCGTCAAGCCCCACAAGCTCACCAAGAACATCAAGTTCAGCAACAAGAAGAGCAAGAGCAGAGCAAGTTGAGGGAGACAATCCTCCTCATCAAGGACGTCATCATCCCCGACCCCAACACAATGAAGAGAAACACTACGGCAAGGTAAAGTTGACCATGCCCAAGTTCAATGGAAGCAATGATCCCAAAGAGTACCTTTCATGAGCATTGAAGGTTGAAAAAATCTTCCACTTGCACAACTATGAGGAAGTGAAGAAGATTGCGATGGCATCCCTTGAGTTCCAAGATTACGTCCTCATTTGGTGGGAACAAGTCATTGAGCGCCGCGAGGCAAGAGGTGAACCACCCATCACTACTTGGGCTCAAATGAAGGATGTCATGAGAGCACGCTTCGTGCCAACCTACTACAACCACGACCTTTTCAAGAAACTCCAACTCCTCAAGCAAGGAACCAAGAGAGTTGAAGAATACTACAAGGAAATGGAGATTGCAATGATACGAGCCAATGTCAAGGAAGATAATGAGGAAACTATGGCATGTTTCTTGAATGGACTCAATCATCCTATCAAGAAGATGGCTGACTTCCAACCATACTCGAACCTCATCGAGCTAGTGCATCAAGATACCAAGGCGGAACGTCTAGTGCAAGATGACTTCAAATATGCCCAGTTCTCATCCAAGTCCTATGGTTTCTCCAACAACCAAGCTTCAACGACTCTAACACCTTCTACCTCAACCAAGCCATCAACAAGCGACGGCGAGAAGTCAAGTTACAAGAAAACTTTAACAACTTCAAGTCGTCCTCTTACAACAAGCAACTTCAAGCCAAGAGCTTCATAATCCTCTACCCCAACTAATGAAACCATCAATACAAGTTCCTTCAAATGTTTCACATGCAGGGGCCGAGGCCACAAGTCCTTTGAGGGTACCAACAAGCGCACCATGATCTTCAACGACGATGGTACATACGACTACATGAGTGAAGGAGAAATGGAAGCACTTGAGCAAGTGGCCATGCACTGGCAAGGGAACGAAGATGAAGAGGATCATGTATTTTGTGACGAAGATTCAAGCTCCGCTCTTGTTGTCTCCAAGGTCTTGACTCTTCAATATCAATAAGAAGAAGACCAAAGATGCCATATATTTCATACCAAGGCCGGCATCAATGGAAGGTCCGTCTAGGTCATCATCGACGGAGGGAGTTGTCATAACTTGGCAAGTGAAGAACTATGCTCCAAGCTCCAATTGGCCAAGATGAAGCACCCAAATCTCTACAAAGTTCAATGGCTAAGCGACTCCGGCACTATCCAAGTCGAGCATAGGTACAAGTTTCCTTCAAGATCTGTTTGCCAATGTCTGTTCCAATTTCGTTCCAATGTCTGTTTGCCACCTTCTTATTGGGTGACCATGGCAATTTGATCGAGGTGCCATCCACAACGGCCGGACAAATCACTATATCTTCAAGATGAAAGGAAAGGAGATACGTACTTCGACCTATGTCTCTAAGACAAATGATCGCCGACAAGCAAACCACCCATCATGGAGAGAATAGTGAGAGAGCGAACCACCAAAGAGAGAGTGAGTGCCACAAGCCCAAATTAAGTGCCTCCACGATGAGTGACAAGAAGAACTTAGTTCTATTCTCCACCAAATGTGAGCGGAGAGAAGTGTGTGAGAACCCATCAAGTGTCATGCACTATGTCCTTTTGTGCAAGGACGAGGCACCAAAAGCTAACACCTCTCACAATCTACCTTTAGTTTTATCTTCTCTATTGCAGGAATTCCAAGATGTTTTCCCCGACGAGCTACCTCCGGGTCTACCTCCACTAGGAGGCATCGATCACCAAATCGACCTCATCCCTGGAGCACCCCTTCCTAACGAGGGTCCCTACCGCATCAACCCCGAGGAAAATAAGGAGATCCAATGGCAAGTACAACAACTCATCAACAACGGTAATCCTTGTTCCCAAGAAAGATGGTACATATCGCATGTGTTATGATTGTCGTCCTATCACTACTATTACTATGCGTTATCGTTACCCTATTCCACACCTAGATGATATGCTTGATGAGCTTAGCGGAGCCACAATTTTCTCTAAAATTGATCTTAAAAGTGGCTACTATCAAATACGCATACAAGAAGGTGATGAATGGAAAACCGCATTTAAGACCAAATTTGGCTTATATGAATGGCTTGTTATGCCAATGGGTTTATCTGAAGCACTCGGTACTTTCATGCGACTCATGCATTTTGTTTTTCAACCTTATATTGTTGTATTTGTTGTGGTCTACTTTTACCATATTCTTGTCTTTAGAAAATCTCTAAAAGACCATGTCACCCGCCTTCGAACCGTGCTACAAACTCTTTGAAAAGAACACCTTTATGATAATATGGACAAATACCTTTTTGGTGTTGATAAGCTTGTTTTCTTGGGTTTCATTGTGTCTTCTAAGGGTGTTCATGTAGATGAATTTAAAATCAATGCTATTCAAACTTAGCCCAAACCAACCAACTTGCAACAAGTGCGTAGCTTCCTTGGTTTAGCAGGCTTCTACCGTAGATTTGTGAAGGATTTTACCACCATTGCTTCTCCTTTACATGCTCTGAGTAAGAAGAATGCACCCTTTGTTTGGGGACCATCTCAAGATAGCGCATTTAATGAGCCTAAGAATTTGCTTACTCATGCTCCCGTGCTTGCATTACCAAACTTAGACAAACCCTTTGAAATTCATTGCGATGCTAGTGGTAATGGCATAGGAGGTGTATTAATGCAAGAGAAGCGCCCCATATCTTACTTTAGTGAGAAACTTTCCGGAGCGCAACTCAATTACCCCATCTATGACAAAGAGCTATATGCTTTAGTTCGAGTTTTACATGAATGGGAACATTATCTTCACCTTCATGAATGTTTCATCCATACCGACCATGAAACACTTAAATACCTTAAAGGTCATACAAAGTTGAACAAGCGTCATCCTAGATGGAGTTAATTCATTGAGTCATTTCCTTATGTCATTGAGTACATTAAAGGTAAGGAAAATGTTGTGGCGGATGCTCTTTCCCGCATATGCATGCTTGTCACCAACCTTGAATTGAATGTCATAGGCTTTGAGCATATAAAAGACTTGTATGCGCATGATCCTACTTTTGCTATTCCATATGCCAAATGTTTGACGCATACATCTTGGGAACACTATTACATCAAAGATGATTGTCTTATGAGAGCTAACAAACTATGCATCCCCGTATCTTCTCTTCGTTTGTTGCTTTTGCAAGAATCTCATGGAGGAGCACTAATGGGACACTTTGGATGTGACAAGACATTTGCTATGCTCTCCAAGAACTATTTTTGGCCCAAGATGTTCCGCGACGTCTCACGTTTCACCACTCGATGTTCTACATGCCGCAAAGCTAAGTACAAAGCTCAATCTCATGGCCTTTATATGCCCCTTCCAATTCCTTATCACCCATGGGAATATATTAGCACGGATTTCGTGCTTGGTTTGCCTAGAACTAGAAATGGAAAGGATTCCGTATTTCTTGTTGTGGACCGATTCTCTAAGATGGCTCATTTCATTCCTTGCAACAAGATAGACGATGCTTCACATGTTGCCACTCTTTTTTGTAGGGAAATATTGCGCCTACATGGAGTACCAAAGACGATTGTCTCGGATCGCGACATCAAGTTCCTAAGATAATTTTGGAAAACCATATGCGCCAAGCTCGGAATCAAGCTACTTTTCTCCATGGTATACCATCCACAAACCTACGGCCAAACGGAGGTGACCAACCGCACACTCTCCACTCTACTTCACGTGTTGATCAAGGAGAACATCAAGGAGTGGGAGGAGTGTCTACCCATCGCCGAGTACGCCTACAACCGAGCAAGACATTCGACTACCGGTAAGTCCCTCTTCGAGGTCGTCTATGGTTTCCACCCGTTGTCCCCATTGGACATTCTTCCCCTACCACTACAAGAGTGTACAAACATGGACGTGAGTGCCCGAGTCAACTATCTCAAGAAGGTGCATGAAAATACAAGGCACGCCATTGAGCGCCAAGTAAAACGACTTGCGACCAAGCTCAACATCAACAAGAACCCCATGGTATTCAACATTGGAGATCTTGTGTGGCTACACCTTTGCAGGGACGGCTTCCTCAACGAATGCAAGTCCAAACTTATACCATGAGCGGATGGACCCTTCAAGGTGTTGAATACTACAACAACAATGCCTACAAGATCAACATTCCACGAGACAATTACTCCGTGAGCGACATCTTCAATGTTAAAGATCTCTCTCCCTACCATGGTGATGAAGATTTCGATCCGAGGTCGGATCTTTCCCAAGGGAGGGGAGATGATGCGGAGCATCCTACGGTCATCCCCATGGATCTATCGTCGTCTCACCAAGTGCCAAGAGGACCTATGACACGAGGTAGAGCTAGAGCTCTCGAGACCGAGGTGACTTCCTTCCTTAGTGATATCACATATGATCCACTCGAGACATGGCTACTTCCTAAGTATGGAATGTTGTGCATGATTAGGTACCAAGAGGACCCTCTCAAAGATGCACGTGAAGACAGACAAGTCCCCAAGTTCACGGATGATGAGAACCAACGGAAGAAGTCAAGAGCAACTTCCAGGACCCGGACATCCAGCCCCTGGAGCATCCACAACGACAGCCACCAATTACCTACAGGCCCCGGACATCCGGCCAAGCCCAAAAATTCGGACCAAGCCTGGAAATCTGGCGTCCTTCTTCATGAACGCGTCAAGGCCGCCCCCGACAGCCCGGCCACCCCAGCCCGGACATCCGGACCCTCGCGAAAGCCCGGACATCCTGCCCGATGCTCGGACATCCGGCTTCCCCTGTTTGCGCACAGCGTAGGGCCAAGGCCCATGTACCCCTTTGCCCCCTGGACTATATATACTCATCCTCCACCCTCTTTCCAGGGTTAGCATTGTGTTAGCTCATATGTGAGATAGAGCTTCGCTCATCCATCCGGATCTACTCCATTGCGAGGGACCGTCACCTCTTCAGAGAAGATCCACCTTGGATACAAGACCCCTCACAGGAAGATCCCTCGTGGATTCAAGGCCTCCTCACGGAGTAGAACCGGTTACCCTATGTATCGTCCCTTGTTGGATTTGGACCGTCTGATCTATATGTGTACTCGGATCTAGCATATGTGACCTAATCTCGTTGGTTTGAGTGATTCTATTGTGTTTCCCTTCATGTTTTCCCCTTGTGTTCTTCGTGTTCATCGTGGTATCCGCTCCTTTCATGAAAGATCAGCCGTATAGGGTTCCACCCTTCATCAATATGGTATGTATGCTACGGGAAGTATGACCACTAATGTGCACAAGTGACGTTGCTGGCAATACTCAAAGGCTAGTCTCGATGGGTAAGATATGCAAAATTTGGCTATGGTGGTTATCATTGTAATGGAAAGAGTGTATAATGGTGAGGTATCATGATACCAACATGATGTTACCGTTCTTTCTTACGGTATGGTGTCAAAATGGTGGAGTGGTTGTTGTCGATGACGAATCCGTGGCAATGATGAGCGGCGGTGATGTTGATGTTGAACCGTCCCTAAGTAGCTGAAACACGTTAGGAAACGGGAACCGCAACTCAAATTCTCAAAGCAAAATGTGTCAAAATTATGTCGGAGTGCGAAGTGAGTAAGCAAAGGTGGTTGTGCAAAACGATTGTGGTATTGGGGTGTGTATGCGGAAGTGGAAGGATTAATTGAGTCCATATGCGGAGGTGGAGGTGGGGAGGTGGTGGTGGCCGAACTAAACTTTTTCAGTTTCGTCAGGGAACGCCGGACGTCCGGTGGATGACGGACGACCGGTGGTCGGACGTCTGGTGACTGGCGGACGTCCGGTGCCTGGGCGATTTCGAGCACGGGATGAACAGCTAGGGTTCGTGGTGGTGGTGGCAAAATCGGTCAAATCTGGGCGATTTTGTGGATGGAAATGGTGGGGATGATGGGGGAAAAGCTAGATCCACTCATGCAAAGCAAATCCATGGATCGAATCCAACAAAACTTCATCACAAAAAATTTTGGGGCTATTTTTGGTGGGGATTTTTGAAATTGAGAAAGAACACAATAAAATCAAGCTAGAAAATGAAGAGGGGAGGCTCCGAAATCGTTATCAACGTGGCTCATGATACCAAGATGATGTAGGGTGGAACCCTATATGGCCGATCTTTCACGAAAGGAGCGGATCCGTCAATGAACACGAAGAACACAAGGGGAAAAATACGAAGACGAAAGAGAGAAAACACTCAAACCAACAAGATATGGTCACACATATGCTAGATCCAAGTATACATAGAGATCACACGGTCTGAATCCAACAAAGGACGATACATAGGTAACCGGTTCTTCTCCGAAAGGAGGTCTTGTGGTCTTTCCATTAGGGGTCTTGAATCCAAGTGGATCTTCTCGGAAGAGGTGACGGTCCCTCGCAATGGAGTAGATCCGGATGGATGAGCGAGGCTCTATCTCACGTATGAGCTATCACAAAACTAACCCTAACTAGGAGGAGGAGGTCTATTTATAGTCTTAGTGCAAATGGGAGCGAAGTGAAGGAGTACATGGGCCTCGGGCCCGAAACTATGCGCAGACCGGTACTGGACGTCCGGTGGGTTATGGTCGTCCGGTGGCTCGTGGGCGTCCGGACGTCCGGTAGTCACCGAATTTCTGCTTGTTTTGGCTCGGTTGAGGTGGCACTGGATTTCCAGATATGGCCGGTCGTCCGGTCGCGTCGGACATCCGTTGTTTTGGCTCGGGTGTGGTGACGTTGGTCGTCCAGTCCTGGCCGGACATCCGCTCGATGTAGCTTGCGTTGGCTGGGACCTGGGAAGGCTGGGGCTTTAGGTGTCGGACGTCCGATGTCGACCAGTCGTCCGGTGGCTGTAGCTTCAGTGGCATCTCTTCTTCTTGTCCTTGGCACTTGGTTTCCTCGTTGTCTTGTTCGCTGGATGTAGCTGCTCCGTGGCCTTCCTCCAAGTACCTGATCACACATAGTGTTTCCGCTTGAGGTAGTAGCCATGTCTCATGTATATAAAGTGGTAGTTCGAAGAGGAGCGAGTTCACCTTATCTTCAATAGCCTTTGCTCGGGCTCTTGTCATTGGTCCAAGTGGTGTCGTAGGAGATGTAGGTAGGTCCATGGGGATAACTTTGGGATGCTCCGCATCACCATTATTTCTAATAATTTACAGCCCATTTGCTAATTCTTAAGGATTTTTTGGAGCCCATATTCTTTTTGTTAGCATTACAGCCCATATTACAAAATTTTGCATATTTCGTTGCGGTCCCAACTATTTTTAATTCAGAAATTTCAAGTCACATTCAAACTAATTTGAAATTAAGTTTATATCAATATAAAATCCAAATAATTATCCATGCATAAAAATCAATGGAATTTAAAATCTTGAAATGAAAAAAATTGAAGCTAATTCCCGGTTTGATGTGTTTTTGAAAATGTACACCCCATTTCTCTTTACTGATAGCCCATTTTTTGGGCAAGCCGAATGAAACTCTCCTCGTCTTCAAAGATTTGTAGCCCAGCAGGGCTGACAAAGCAAGTAGGCCTCGGTAGGATATTTCTTTAAATAATAGAAATGGGCTAGCCATTTTCAGCAAGAATAAAAACAACTAGGCTCATGATGTGGTAAACATAAATAAAATCCTTGCTAGACGAGCCACAACCCCCGCAAAGCCCCATTGTTACCCTGGTCCGTCTCTAAAACTTGTGTAAATAACAACTGCTTGTTCCTCAAAATAAAGTAAATCTCAACTGCGCGACCTACTGGGTCCCTAGTGTTAAACGCTCGTTATGTAATTCCCTTGTTTATTGACTACGTTGACAATGGCATGGGCCCCAGATGTCCAACCATTAGGGGGAAACATTTTTTGGTCTTGTAATAACGAGGCACTTTCTTACATACTGCCATGACCCTAGTGGGTCCCTATTGTCATCCTCTCCACGTACAGTCATCTTCTTGTTCCTCTCGGTTGTTGACGACATTGACAACGCCAAAGGGCAGCGCACCGCGCACGGCGAGCGAACCAAGGTAGAGGACGACAGCGAGGCCTCGCATGGAATGAACAAGAGCCATGGAAGATGTGCCATTCTATTCATAGGCGGAGGGTTGTTCAAGGGTTGACTAGTTCGGGTGCAGGTGCGTGTTGGGGCTGACGTCGCCGGAGAATAACAGGACATGTGGGGGAATAGAGGGAGGGATTGGCCAGCGTTTGAGTGTACGGTAGGGCGATGGAGGCGCAGCCAACCATGAGAGGCGGGAGCAGGCGGAACCGATGTGGTGGTTTGGTTTGGGCGGCTGGAGGAAGAAGACAAGAGATAGAAGATATACGACAAATGTTAGATGTCAATCCAACAGCTGGTAGGTAGAATCGTTTGTTGATGAGTAAGTCGACACCACCTTGGATAGGCTTTTTCCTCATGGGTCCCAAATGTCATAATCCCAATCTGTCACAGTCATGCAGCCTATCTTATCAAAATTTACAGCCCATTTGGTGTGCTAGTTCAAAATAAGTTTGTGGGTGCTGGTGGGGCTAATCACTTGGGTTCTGTAATGCACAGTGAGCTCAAGCAGCTGACGAGAGTGATGTTTTTTCCCTTGGTTGGGATTTGTTACAATATTTCACTCTTAATTAAATAAATGGCAAGCCATATATTTGCCTTGTTTCAAAGAAAATATGATAGTCACAGCAAAGTTGAAAAGGGCAACAACGTCTAACTCTAGCATATAGACTGTACAAAAGTGATACGTCTCCAAGTATCTATAATTTTTGATTGTTCCATGCTATTATATTATCTGTTTTCTATGTTTTATATGCATTAATATGCTATTTTATATGATTTTTGGTACTAACCTATTAACCTAGAGCCCAATGCCAGCTCCTGTTTTTCCTTGTTTTAGAGTTTCGGAGAAAAGGAATACCAAACGGAGTCCAAATGGAATGAAAATTTTGCGATGATTTTTCTTGTACTAGAAGACATCCAAAGGGCTTGGAGTGCACGTCAGGAAAGCTACGAGGCGGCCACAAGGTCAGGACGCGCGCCCCCACTCTTGTGGGCCCCTCATGACTCCACCGACCTATTTCTTCCACCTATATATTCTCAAATATCCCAAAACCTTCCATGGGAGCCATGAAACCACTTTTCCACCGCTGCAACCTTCTGTACCCATCAGATCCCATCTAGGGGCCTTTTCCGGCGTCCCGCCGGAGGGAGATTCGATCATGGAGGGCTTCTACATCAACACCATTGCCTCTCTGATGAAGTGTGAGTAGTTTACCATGGATTTACGGGTCCATAGCTAGTAGCTAGATGGCTTTTTCTCTCTCGTTGATTCTCAATACAAAGTTCTCCTCGATGTTCTTGGAGATCTATTCAGTGTAATACTCTTTCGCAGTGTGTTTGTCGAGATCCAATGAATTGTGGATTTATCATCAGCTTATCTATGAATACTATTTGAATCTCCTCTGAATTCTTATATGCATGATTTGATATCTTTGCAAGTCTCTTTGAACTATCGATCTGGTTTGGCCAACTAGATTGGTTTTTCTTGCAATGGGAGAAGTGCTTATCTTTGGGTTCAATCTTGCGGTGCTTGATCCTAGTGAAAGAAGGGGAACCGACACGTATTGTATTGTTGCAATCGAGGATAAAAAGATGGGGTTTTCTTCATATCGTTTGAGTTAATTCCTCTACATCATGTCACCTTTCTTAATGTGTTACTCAGTTCTTTATGAACTTAATACTCTAGATGCATGTTGTATAGCGGTCGATGTGTGGAGTAATAGTATTAGATGCAGAATCGTTTTGGTCTACTTGACACGGACGTGATGCCTATATTCATGATCATTGCCTTAGATATCGTCATAACTTTTGCGATTTCTATCAATTGCTCGGCAATGATTTGTTCACCCACCATAATATTTTCTATCTTGAGAGAAGCCTCTAGTGAAACCTATGGCCCAGGGTCTACTTTCCATCATATAAGTTTCCGATCTAAAATTTTAGTTTCCTATTTACTTTCTTTGCAATCTTTTACTTTCCGTTCCATAAACCAAAAATACAAAAAATATTACTTTACCGTTTATCCATCTATATCAGATCTCACTTTGCAAATAACCGTGAAGGGATTGGCAACCCCTTTATCGCGTTGGGTGCAAGTTGGTGTTTGTTTGTGCAGGTATTCAATGGCTTGTGCGTTGTCTCCTACTGATTGATACCTTGGTGCATCACCCTTTCCTCTTCAAGGGAAAAACCAACACAAGCTCAAGAGGTAGGAGGAAGAATTTCTGGTGCCGTTGCCGGGGAGATCTACGCCAAGCCGAGACATACCAAGTACCCATCATAAAATCTCATGCCTCGCGTTACATTATTTTCCATTCGCCTCTCGTTTTCTTCTCCCCCACTTCTAAAACGATTTTTGAAAAGATTTGCCTTTTCTTCGCTCCTCTTTTCTTCGTCTTCTTTGTTTGCTTTTTGTGTGCTCGTGTGTTGGATTGCTTGCTTTGTCATGACGGCTCAAGAGAATACCAAATTGTGTGACTTTTCCAACACCAACAATAATGATTTTATTAGTACTCCGATTGCTCCCGCTACTAATGCGGAATCTTGTGAAATTAATGTCGCCTTGCTGAATCTTGTTATGAAACATCAATTTTCCAGCCTTCCAAGTGAAGATGTCGCATCCCATCTAAACAATTTCGTTGATTTGTGTGATATGCAAAAGAAAAAAGATGTGGATTATGATATTTTCAAATTAAAGCTATTTCCGTTCTCGCTTAGGGATCACACTAAAACTTGGTTTTCATCTTTGCCTAAAAACAATATTGATTGATGGAGAAGTGTAAAGATGCTTTTACTTTGAAGTATTTTCCTCCCGCTAAGATCATCTCCCTTAGGAACGATATCATGAATTTTAAGCAACTTGATCATGAACATGTGGCACAATCTTGGGAGAGGATGACATTAATGATTAGAAATTGCCCCACTCATGGTTTGAATTTATGGATGACCATACAAAAAATTTATGTTGTCTTGAATTTTGCTTCTAGAAATCTTTTAGATTCGGCCGCGGGAGGCACTTTTATGGAAATTACTTGAGGAGATGCTACTAAAATCCTAGATAATATTATGGTTAATTATTCTCAATGGCATACTGAAAGATCTTCCAGTAGTAAAAAAAAAGTGCATGCGATTGAAGAGATTAATGTTTTGTGTGGAAAGATAGACGAGCATATGAAACTATTTTCTAGCAAGAGTGTTCCTATTGATCCTAATGATATGCATTTGTCTACTTTGATTGAAAACAATAATGAATCTATGGATGTGAATTTTGTTGGTAGGAACAATTTTGGTAATAACGCGTATAGAGGTAATCTTAATCCTAGGCTAGTAATTCTTCTAGTAATTATGGTAATTCCTACAACGATTCTTTTGGAAATTATAATAAGATGCCCTCTGACTTTTAGAATAGTGTTAAAGAATTTATAAGTTCGCAAAAGAATTTCAATGCTTTGATTGAAGAAAAATTGCTTAAGATTGATTTCAATGCTAGGAACAGGGATAGAATTTCTCTTGATGTTGATTCTTTGACACTTAGATCTATTCCACCTAAGCATGATATCAACGTGTCTCTCAAAGCCATGAGAATTTCCATTGATGAGTGCAAAGAAAGAACCACTAAGATGCGTGCTAAAAAAGATTGGTTTATAAATGCGTGTTCTTCTAGTTTCCGTCAAAATAATGATGAAGATCTTAACGTGATTGATGTGACTCATATTAAACCTTTGTTTTCTAATATAAATCATGATAAAGATTGTTGGGTAACGTAGTAATTTCAAAAAAAAATCCTACGCACATGCAAGATCATGGTGATGCATAGCAACGAGAGGGGAGAGTGTGTCCACGTACCCTCGTAGACCGAAAGCAGAAGCGTTAACACAACGCGGTTGATGTAGTCGTACGTCTTCACATCCGACCGATCAAGCACCGAACGCACGGTACCTCTGAGTTCTGCACATGTTCAACTCGATGACGTCCCTCGTACTTCGATCCAACCGAGCTTTGAGGGAGAGTTCCGTCAGCACGACGGCGTGGTGACGATGATGATGTTCTACAGACGCAGGGCTTCGCCTAAGCACCGCTATGATATGACCGAGGTGGATTATGGTGGACGGGGGCACCGCACACGGCTAAAAGATCCAAGAGATCAATTGTTGTGTCTGTGGGGTCCCCCCTCCTCCGTATATAAAGGGGAGAGGAGGAGAGTGCCGGCCAAGGGGAGGGGGCGCTCCCAAGGGGGGGCAATCCTACTCCAAGTAGGTTTTGTCCCCCACCCTCCTATTCCAACTAGGAGAAGGGGGAAGGAGGAGGTGGAGAGAAGGAAGGAGAAGGGGGGCCGCCGCCCCTTCCCTTTCCCAATTCGGATTGGGGCAAGGGGGGCCGCGCGCCACCTCCTGCCGCCTCTCCTCTTCCACTACTGGGGCCCATGAGGCCCAATAACCCCCGGGGCGGTTCCGGTAACCCCCCGGTACTCCGGTATATATCCGATAACCCCCGGAACCATTCCGGTGTCTGAATATAGTCGTCCAATATATCAATCTTCATGTCTCGACCATTTCGAGACTCCTCGTCATGTCTGTGATCACATCCGGGACTCCAAACTACCTTCAATACATCAAAATACATAAACTCATAATATAAACGTCATCGAACTTTAAGCGTGCAGACCCTACGGGTTCGAGAACTATGTAGACATGACCGAGACACGTCTCCAATCAATAACCAATAGTGGAACCTGGATGCTCATATTGGCTCCAACATATTCTATGAAGATCTTTATCGGTCAAACCACATAACAACATACGTTGTTCCCTTTGTCATCGGTATGTTACTTGCCCGATATTCGATCATCGGTATCTCAAAACCTAGTTCAATCTCGTTACCGGCAGGTCTCTTTACTCATTCCGTAATACATCATCCTGCAACTAACTCATTAGTTACTATGCCTGGAAGGCTTGAGTGATGTGTATTACCGAGTGGGCCCAGAGATACCTCTCCGACAATCGGAGTGACAAATCCTAATCTTGAAATACGCCAACCCAACAAGTACCTTTGGAGACACATGTAGAGCACCTTTATAATCACCCAGTTACGCTGTGACGTTTGGTAGCACACAAAGTGTTCCTCCAGTAAACGTGAGTTGCATAATCTCATAGTCACAGGAACATGTACAAGTCATGAAGAAAGCAATAGCAACAAACTAAACGATCAAGTGCTAAGCTAACGTAATGGGTCAAGTCAATCACATCATTCTCCTAATGATATGATCCCGTTAATCAAATGACGACTCATGTCTATGGCTAGGAAACATAACCATCTTTGATCAATGAGCTAGTCAAGTAGAGGCATACTAGTGAAACTTTGTTTGTCTATGTATTCACACATGTATTATGTTTCCGGTTAATACAACTCTAACATGAATAATAAACATTTATCATGAAATAAGGAAATAAATAATAACTTTATTATTGCCTCTAGGGCATATTTCCTTCTGTCTCCCACTTGCACTAGAGTCAATAATCTACTTCACATCGCCATGTAATTTAACACCAATAGTTCACATCACCATGTGATTAACACCCATAGTTCACATCGTCGTGTGACCAACACCCAAAGGGTTTACTAGAGTCAATAATCTAGTTCACATCACTATGTGATTAACACCCAAAGAGTACTAAGGTGTGATCATGTTTTGTTTGTGAGAGAAGTTTAGTCTACGGGTCTGCCACATTCAGATCCGTATGTTTGCAAATTTCTATGTAAACAATGCTCTGCACGGAGCTACTCTAGCTAATTGCTCCCACTTTCAATATGCATCCATATTAAGACTTAGAGTCATCTGGATCAGTGTCAAAATTTGCATCGACATAACCCTTTACGACGAACCTTTTGTCACCTTCATAATCGAGAAACATATCCTTATTCCACTAAGGATAATTTTGACTGCTGTCCCGTGATCTACTCCTAGATCACTATTGTACTCCCTTGCCAAACTCAGTGTAGAGTATACAATAGATCTGGTACACAGCATGGCATACTTTATAGAACCTATGGCTGAGGCATAGGGAATGACTTTCATTCTCTCTCTATTTTCTGCCGTGGTCGGGCTTTGAGTCTTACTCAATTTCACACCTTGCAACACAGCAAGAACTCTTTCTTTGACTGTTCCATTTTGAACTACTTCAAAATCTTGTCAAGGTATGTACTCATTGAGAAAACTTATCAAGCGTCTTGATCTATCTCTGTAGATCTTTGATGCTCAATATGTAAGCAGCTTCACCGAGGTCCTTCTTTGAAAAAAATCCTTTCAAAAACTCCTTTATGATTTTCCAGAAAATTCTACATTATTTTCGATCAACAATATGTCATTCACATATACTTATCAGAAATGTTGTAGTGCTCCCACTCACTTTCTTGTAAATACATGCTTCACCGCAAGTCTGTATAAAACAATACGCTTTCATCACTTCATCAAAGCATATATTCCAACTCCGAGATGCTTGCACCAGTCCACAGATGGATCACTGGAGCTTGCTCACTTTGTTAGCACCTTTAGGATCGACAAAACCTTCTGGTTGCATCATATACAACTCTTCTTTGAGAAATCCATTCAGGAATGCAGTTTTGACATCCATTTGCCAAATTTCATAATCATAAAATGCAGTAATTGCTAACATGATTCGGACAGACTTAAGCATCGCTACGGGTGAGAAAGTCTCATCGTAGTCAATCCCTTGAACTTGTCGAAAACCTTTTGCAACAAGTCGAGCTTTATAGATAGTAACATTACCGTCAGCGTCAGTCTTCTTCTTGAAGATCCATTTATTTTCAATGGCTTGCCGATCATCGGGAAAGTCAACCAAAGTCCACACTTTGTTCTCATACATGGATCCCATCTCAGATTTCATGGCCTCAAGCCATTTTGCGGAATTTGGGCTCACCATCGCTTCTTCATAGTTCGTAGGTTCGTCATGGTCTAGCAACATGACCTCCAGAACAGGATTACCGTACCACTCTGGTGCGGATCTCACTCTGGTTGACCTACGAGGTTTAGTAACAACTTGATCTGAAGTTTCATGATCATCATCATTAACTTCCTCACTAATTGGTGTAGGTGTCACAGGAACCAGTTTCTGTGATGAAATACTTTCCAATAAGGGAGCAGGTACAATTACCTCATCAAGTTCTACTTTCCTCCCACTCACTTCTTTTGAGAGAAACTCCTTCTCTAGAAAGGATCCAAATTTAGCAACAAACATTTTGCTTTCAGATCTGTGATAGGTGTACCCAACAGTTTCCTTTGGGTATCCTATGACTACACATTTCTCTGATTTGGGTTCGAGCTTATTAGGTTGAAGTTTTTTACATAAGCATCGCGGCCCCAAACTTTAAGAAACGACAACTTTGGTTTCTTGCCAAACCACAGTTCATAAGGCATCATCTCAACGGATTTCGATGGTGCCCTATTTAACGTGAATGCAGCCGTCTCTAAAGCATAACCCCAAAATGATAGCGGTAAATCAGTAAGAGACATCATAGATCGCACCATATCTAGTAAAGTATGATTACGACGTTCGGACACACCATTACGCTGTGGTGTTCCGGGTGGCGTGAGTTGCGAAACTATTCCACATTGTTTCAAATGAAGACCAAACTCGTAACTCAAATATTCTCCTCCACGATCAGATCGTAGAAACCTTATTTTCTTGTTATGATGATTTTCAACTTCACTCTGAAATTCTTTGAACTTTTCAAATGTTTCAGATTTATGTTTCATTAAGTAGATATACCCATATCTGCTTAAATCATCTGTGAAGGTGAGAAAATAACGATACCCGCCGCGAGCCTCAACATTCATCAGACCACATACATCTGTATGTATGATTTCCAACAAATCTGTTGCTCGCTCCATAGTTCCGGAGAGCGGTGTTTTAGTCATCTTGCCCATGAGGCACGGTTCGAAGTACCAAGTGATTCATAATCAAGTGGTTCCAAAAGTCCATCAGTATGGAGTTTCTTCATGCGCTTTACACCAATATGACTTAAATGGCAGTGCCACAAATAAGTTGCACTATCATTATCAACTCTGCATCTTTTGGCTTCAATATTATGAATATGTGTATCACTACTATCGAGATTCAATAAGAATAGACCACTATTCAAGGGTGCATGACCATAAAAGATATTACTCATATAAATAGAACAACCATTATTCTCTGATTTAAATGAATAACCATCTCGCATCAAACAAGATCCAGATATAATGTTCATGCTCAATGCTGGCACCAAATAACAATTATTCAGTTCTAAAACTAATCCCGAAGGTAGATGTAGAGGTAGCGTGCCGACTGCGATCACATCGACTTTGGAACCATTTCCCATGCGCATCGTCACCTCGTCCTTAGCGAATCTTCGCTTAATCCGTAGTCCCTGTTTCGAGTTCCAAATATTAGCAACAGAACTAGTATCAAATACCCAGGTTCTACTGCGAGCATTAGTAAGGTACACATCAATAACATGTATATCACATATACCTTTGTTCACCTTGCCATCCTTCTTATCCGCCAAATACTTGGGGCAGTTCCGCTTCCAGTGACCAGTCTATTTGCAGTAGAAACACTCAGTATCAGGCTTAGGACCAGACTTGGGTTTCTTCTCTTGAGTAGCAACTTGTTTGCCGTTCTTCTTGAAGTTCCCCTTCTTCTTCCCTTTACCCTTTTTCTTGAAACTAGTGGTCTTGTTGACCATCAACACTTGATGCTCCTTTTTGATTTCTACCTCCGCAGCCTTTAGCATTGCGAAGAGCTCGGGAATTGTCTTATCCATCCTTTGCATATTATAGTTCATCATGAAGCTTTTGTAGCTTGGTGGCAGTGATTGAAGAACTCTATCAATGACACTATCGACAGGAAGATTAACTCCCAGTTGAGTCAAGTGATTATGATACCCAGACATTTTGAGTATATGTTCACTGACAGAACTATTCTCCTCCATCTTGCAGCTATAGAACTTATTGGAGACTTCATATCTCTTAATCTGGGCATTTGCTTGAAATACTAACTTCAACTCCTGGAACATCTCATATGCTCCATGACGTTCAAAACGTCGTTGAAGTCCCGGTTATAAGCCGTAAAGCATGGCACACTGAACTATTGAGTAGTCATCAGCTTTACTCTGCCAAACGTTCTTAACGTTGTCAGCAGCATCTACAGCAGGCCTGGCACCCAGCGGTGCTTCCAGGACATAATTCTTCTGTGCAGCAATGAGGATAATCCTCAAGTTACGGACCCAGTCCGTGTAATTGCTACCATCATCTTTCAACTTTGCTTTCTCAAGGAACGCATTAAAATTCAACGGAACAACAGCACGAGCCATCTATCTACAATCAACATAGACAAGAAAAAAACTATCAGGTACTAAGTTCTTGATAAATTTAAGTTCAATTAATCATATTACTTAAGAACTCCCACTTAGATAGACATCCCTCTAATCCTCTAAGTGATCACGTGATCCAAATCAACTAAACCATGTATGATCATCACGTGAGATGGAGTAGTTAAAATGGTGAACATCACTATGTTGATGATATCTACTATATCATTCACGCTCGACCTTTCGGTCTCAGTGTTCCGAGTCCATATCTGCATATGCTAGGCTCGTCAAGTTTAACCTGAGTATTCCGCGTGTGCAACTGTTTTGCACCCGCTGTATTTGAATGTAGAGCTTCTCACACCCAAACATCACGTGGTGTCTCAACACGAAGAACTTTCGCAAGGGTGCATACTTAGTGAGAACACTTATACCTTGATAATTTAGTGAGAGATCATCTTATAATGCTACTGTCAATCAAAGCAAGATAAGATGCATAAAAGATAAACATCACATGCAATCAATATAAGTGATATGATATGGCCATCATCATCTTGTGCTTGTGATCTTCATCTCCGAAGCACCGTCATGATCACCATTGTCACCGGTGCGACACTTTGATCTCCATCGTAGCATCGTTGTCGTCTCGCCAACTTATGCTTCTACGACTATCGCTACCGCTTAGTGATAAACTCAAGCATTACAGGGCGATTGCATTGCATACAATAAAGCGACAACCATATGGCTCCTGCCAGTTGCCGATAACTCGGTTACAAAACATGATCATCTCATACAATAAAATATGGCATCATGCCTTGACCATATCACATCACAACATGCCCTGCAAAAACAAGTTAGACGTCTTCTACTTTGTTGTTGCAAGTTTTACATGGCGGCTACGGGCTGAGCAAGAACCGTTCTTACCTACGCATCAAAACCACAAACGATAGTTCGTCAAGTTAGTGATGTTTTAACCTTCTCAAGCACCGGGCGTAGCCACACTCAGTTCAACTAAAGTTGGAGAAACTGACACCCGCCAGCCACCTGTGAGCAAAGCATGTCGGTAGAAGCAGTCTCGCGTAAGCGTACGCGTAATGTCGGTCCGGGCCGCTTCATCCAACAATACCGCCGAACCAAAGTATGACATGCTGGTAAGCAGTATGACTTGTATCACCCACAACTCACTTGTGGTCTACTCATTCATATAACATCAACGCATAAAACCTGGATCTGATACCACTGTTGCACAACGAGAGGGGAGAGTGTGTCCACGTACATGCAAGATCATGGTGATGCATAGCAACGAGAGGGGAGAGTGTGTCCACGTACCCTCGTAAACCGAAAGCGGAAGCGTTAGCACAACGCGGTTGATGTAGTCGTACGTCTTCACGATCCGACCGATCAAGCACCGAACATGCGGTACCTCCGAGTTCTGCACACGTTCAACTCGATGACGTCCCTCGAACTCCCATCCAGCCGAGCTTTGAGGGAGAGTTCCATCAGCACGACGGCATGGTGACGATGATGATGTTCTACCGACGCAGGGCTTCGCCTAAGGACCGCTACGATATGACCGAGGTGGATTATGGTGGAGGGGGGCACCCCACACGGCTAAAAGATCCAAGAGATCAACTGTTGTGTCTATGGGGTGCTCCCGTCCTCTGTATATAAAGGGCGAGAGGAGGAGGGGGCCGGCCAAGGGGAGGAGGCGCACCCAAGGGGGGGCAATCCTACTCCAAGTAGGTTTTGCCCCCCTTTCCTATTCCAACTAGGAGAAGGGGGAAGGAGGAGGTGGAGAGAAGGAAGGAGAAGGCAGGCCGCCGCCCCCTTCCCTTTCCCAATTCGGATTGGGGCAATGGGGGCTGCGCGCCACCTCCTGCCGCCTCTCCTCTTCCACTACCTGGGCCCATGAGGCCCAATAACCCCGGGGGGGTTCCGGTAACCCCCCGATACTCCGGTATATATCCGATAAACCCAAAACCATTCTGGTGTCCGAATATAGTCGTCCAATATATCAATCTTCATGTCTCGACCATTTCGAGACTCCTCGTCATGTCCGTGATCACATCCGGGACTCTGAACTACCTTCGTACATCAAAACACATAAACTCATAATATAACTGTCATCGAACTTTAAGCGTGCGGACCCTACGGGTTCGAGAACTATGTAGACATGACCGAGTCACATCTCCGGTCAATAACCAATAGCGGAACCTGGATGCTCATATTGGCTCCTACATATTCTACGAAGATCTTTATCGGTCAAACCGCATAACAACATACGTTGTCCCTTTGTCATCGGTATGTTACTTGCCCGAGATTCGATCGTTGGTATCTCAATACCTAGTTCAATCTTGTTACTGGCAGGTCTCTTTACTCATTCCGTAATACATCATCCTGCAACTAACTCATTAGTTACTATGCTTGCAAGGCTTGAGTAATGTGTATTACCGAGTGGGCCCAGAGATACCTCTCCGACAATCGGAGTGACAAATCCTAATCTTGAAATACGCCAACCCAACAAGTACCTTTGGAGACACCTGTAGAGCACCTTTATAATCACCTAGTTACGTTGTGACGTTTGGTAGCACATGAAGTGTTCCTCCGGTAAACGGGAGTTGCATAATCTCATAGTCACAGGAACATGTATAAGTCTTGAAGAAAGCAATAGCAACAAACTAAACGATCAAGTGCTAAGCTAACGGAATGGGTCAAGTCAATCACATCATTCTCCTAATGATGTGATCCCATTAATCAAATGACAACTCATGTCTATGGCTAGGAAACATAACCATCTTTGATCAACGAGCTAGTCAAGTAGAGGCATACTAGTGACACATTGTTTGTCTATGTATTCACACATGTATTATGATTCCGGTTAATACAATTCTAGCATGAATAATAAACATTTATCATGAAATAGGGAAATAAATAATAACTTTATTATTGCCTCTAGGGCATATTTCCTTCAAAGATGGGACTGGAGATGAGTCAACTTTAGTTAAAAGGCGCCCCAATGATCCAGAGTTTTTAGATCTTGATGCAAAAATTGATAAAGGTGGGATTGGAGAGGTCAAAACTTTAAATAGCAATGAATCCACTCTTTTGGATTTCAAGGAATTTAATTATGATAATTGTTCTTTAATAGATTGTATTTCCTTATTGCAATCCATGTCGAATTCTCCTCATGCTTATAGTCAAAACAAAGCTTTTACTAAACATATTGTTGATGCCATGATGCAATGTTTTGAAGAAAAGCTTGAATTGGAAGTTTATATCCCTAGAAAACTTTATGATGAGTGGGAACCTACTATTAAGATTAAATATTATGAATGCCATGCTTTGTGTGATTTGGGTGCTAGTGCATGATTCCAAAAACATTATCTGATGTGTTAGGTTTTCGTGAATTTGATGATTGTTCCTTAAATTTGCATCTTGCGGATTCCACTATTAAGAAACCTATGGGAAGGATTAATGATGTTCTTATTGTTGCAAATAGGAATTATGTGCCCGTATATTTCATTGTTCTTGATATAGATTGCAATCCTACATGTCCTATTATTCTTGGTAGACCTTTCCTTAGAACGATTGGTGCAATTATTGATATGAAAGAAGGAAACATTAGATTTCAGTTTCCGTTAAGGAAAGGCATGGAACACTTCCCTAGAAAGAAAATTAAATTGCCTTATAAATCTATTATGAGATCCACTTATGGATTGCATGCCAAAGATGATAATATTTACATCTATTCGTGCTTTATGCCTAGCTAAGGGCCTTAAACAATAGCGCTTGTTGGAGGCAACCCAACTTTAATTTTTCTTTTTAGGTTCTGTTTTGCATTAAACAATTCATATATCCTCTTGTTAGATGTGGTTTTGTGTTTTAATTAGTGTTTGCGCCAAGTAAGACCTTTGGGATAGCTTACGATGATAGTTGATTTGATCTCGGTGAAAAACTTAAACTCTTGCGCTCAGGAAAACAATTCTCATTTTTAGTAGATGCATGATAAAATACTGATTATTTTTGCAGAAAATTAATAAATAAATTTCTTAGGTCGTCCTAATGTTTCCGGATTTTTGGAGTTACAGCAGTATTCAAAATATCCAAATTGCTACAGACTGTTTTGTTTTTGACAGATTCTGTTTTTTGCGTGTTGTTTGCTTATTTTGATGCATCTATGGCTAGTATAGGGCGGTAGATATTACACCAATATAAATAAAGAATGATTTCACAACAGTACAAAAAGTGGTGATTTATTTTCTTATACTAACGGAGCTTATGAGATTTTGTGTTGAGTTTTGTGTTGTGAAGTTTTCAAGTTTTGGGTAAGGATTTGATGGACTATGGGATAAGGAGTGGCAAGAGCCTAAGCTTGGCTATTCCCAAGGCACCCCCAAGGTAATATTTAAGGACAGCCAAGAGACTAAGCTTGGGGATGCCCCAGAAGGCACCCCCTCTTTCGTCTTCATCTATCAGTAACTTTACTTGAGGCTATATTTTTATTCACCACATGATATGTGTTTTGCTTGGAGAGTCTTGTACGATTTGAGTCTTTGCTTTTTAGTTTTCCACAATCATCCTTGTTGTACACACCTTTTGATAGAGACACGCATGAATCATGATTTATTAGAATACTCTATGTGCTTCACTTATATCTTTTGAGCTGGGCAAATTTGCTCTAGTTCTTCACTTATATCCTTTTAGAGCAGGGCGGTGGTTTTATTTTATAGAAATTGATGAACTCTCGCACTTCATTTATATTGTTTTGAGAGTCTTTAAAACAGCATGGTAATTTGATTTGGTTATAAATTTAGTCCTATATGATAGGCATCCAAGAGGGATATAATAAAAAATTCATATAAAGTGCATTGAATACTATGAGAAGTTTGATTCCTTATGATTGTTTTGAGATATGAAGATGGTGATATTAAAGTCATGCTAGTGAGTAGTTGTGAATTTGTGAAATACTTGTGTTAAAGTTTGTGAGTCCCGTAGCATGCACGTATGGTGAACCGTTATGTGATGAAGTTGGAGCATGATTTATTAATCTACTGTCTTCCTTATGAGTGGCGGTCGGGGATGAACGATGGTCTTTCCTACCAATCTATCCCCCTAGGAGCATGCGCATAGTACTTTGTTTCGAGGACTAATAGACTTTTGGAATAAGTATGTGAGTTCTTTATGACTAATGTTGAGTCCATGGATTATACGCACTCTCACCTTCCCGCTATTGCTAGCCTCTCTAGTACCACGCAAATTTTGCCGGTGCCATAAACCCACCATATACCTTCCTCAAAACAGCCACCATACCTACCTATTATGGAATTTCCATAGCCATTCCGAGATATATTGCCATGCAACTTTCCACCGTTCCGTTCATATGACATGCTCCATTATTGTCATATTGCTTTGCATGATCATGTAGTTGGCATCATATTTGTGGCAAGGCCACCATTCATAATTCTTTCATACATGTCACTCTTGATTCATTGCACATCCTGGTACACTGCCAAAGGCATTCATATAGAGTCATATTCTGTTCTAAGTATTGAGATGTAATTATTGAGTTGTAAGTAAATAAAAGTGTGATGATCTTCATTATTAGAGCATTGTCCCATGTGAGGAAAGGATGATGGAGACTATGATTCCCCCACAAGTCGGGATGAGACTTCGAACGAAAAAAAGAGGCCAAAAAAATGAGAGAAGGCCCAAATAAAAAATGAGAGAAAAGAGAGAAGGGGCAATGTTACTATCCTTTTACCACACTTGTGCTTCAAAGTAGCACCATGATCTTCATGATAGAGAGTCTCCTATGATATCACTTTCATATACTAGTGGGAATTTTCATTATAGAACTTGGATTGTATATTCCAATGATGGGCTTCCTCAAATTGCCCTAGGTCTTCGTGAGCAAGCAAGTTGGATGCACACCCACTTAGTTTTCATTTTGAGCTTTCATAAACTTATAGCTCTAGTGCATACGTTGCATGGCAATCCCTACTCACTCACATTGATATCTATTGATGGCATCTCCATAGCCCGTTGATACGCCTAGTTGATGTGAGACTATCTCCTTCTTTTTGTCTTCTCCACAACCATCGTCTATACCACCTATAGTGTTATGTCCATGGCTCATGCTCATGTATTGCATGAAAGTTGAAAAAGATTGAGAATGTTAAAAGTATGAAACAATTTCTTGGCTTGTCATCGGGGTTGTGCATGATTTAAATATTTTGTGTGATGAAGATGGAGCAAAGCCAGAGTATATGATTTTGTAGGGATAAGCTTTCCTTGGCCATGTTATTTTGAGAAGACATAATTATTTTGTTAGTATGCTTGAAGTATTATTGTTTTTATGTCAATATTAAATTTTTGTTTTGAATCATATGGATCTGAACATTCATGGATAAATATGTTAGGTAGCATTCCACATCAAAAATTCTGTTTTTATCATTTACCTACTCGAGGACGAGTAGGAATTAAGCTTGGGGATGCTTGATACGTCTCCAACGTATCTATAATTTTTGATTGTTCCATGCTATTATATTATCTGTTTTGGATGTGTTATATGCATTAATATGCTATTTTATATGATTTTTGGGACTAACCTATTAACCTAGAGCCCAGTGCCAGTTCCTGTGTTTTCCTTGTTTTAGAGTTTCGCAGAAAAGGAATACCAAACGGAATGAAACTTTCGTGGTGATTTTTCTTGGACCAGAAGACATCCCGAGGGCTTGGAGTGCACGTCAGGAAAGCCACGAGGCGGCCGCAAGGTCGGGAGGCGCGCTCCCCACCCTTGTGGGCTCCTCGTGACTCCACCGACATATTTCTTCCGCCTATATATTCTCAAATATCCCAAAACCTTCCAAGGGAGCAATGAAACCACTTTTCCACCGCTGCATCCTTTTGTACCTGTGAGATCCCATCTAGGGGCCTTTTTCAGCGTCCTACCAGAGGGGGATTCGATCACAGAGGGCTTATACATCAACACCATTGCCTCTCTGATGAAGCGTGAGTAGTTTACCACAGACCTATGGGTCCATAGCTAGTAGCTAGATGGCTTTTTCTCTCTCTTTGATTCTCAATACAAAGTTCTCCTCGATGTTCTGGGAGATCTATTCGATGTAATACTCTTTTGCGGTGTGTTTGCCGAGATCCGATGAATTGTGGATATATGATCATCTTATCTATGAATATTATTTGAATCTCCTCTGAATTCTTATATGCATGATTTGATATCTTTGCAAGTCTCTTCGAACTATCGATTTGGTTTGGCCAACTAGATTGGTTTTTCTTGCAATGGAGAAGTGCTTAGCTTTGGGTTCAATCTTGCGGTGCTCGATCCTAGTGACAGAAGGGGAACCAACACATATTGTATTGTTGCCATATAGGATAAAAAGATGGGGTTTTCATCATATTGTTGTAGTTAATTCCTCTACATCATGTCATCTTTCTTAATGCGTTACTTCGTTCTTTATGAACTTAATACTCTAGATGCATGCTGGATAGCAGTCGATGTGTGGAGTAATAGTAGTAGATGCAGAATCGTTTCAGTCTACTTGACACAGACATGATGCCTATATTCATGATCATTGCCTTATATATCGTCATAAATTTGCGCTTTTCTATCAATTGCTCGGCAGTAATTTGTTCACCCACCGTAATATTTTCTATCTTGAGAGAAGCCTCTAGTGAAACCTATGGCCCCCGGGTCTACTTTCCATCGTATACGTTTTCGATCTACAATTTTAGTTTCCTATTTACTTTCTTTGCAATCTTTTATTTTCCATTCCATAAACCAAAAATACCAAACATATTACTTTACCGTTTATCCATCTATATCAGATCTCACTTTGAAAATCACCGTGAAGGGATTGACAACCCCTTTATCGCGTTGGGTGCAAGTTGGTGTTTGTTTGTGCACGTATTCGGTGTCCTGTGCGTTTTCTCCTACTAGATTGATACCTTGGTTCTCAAAACTGAGGGAAACACTTACTCTACTTTGCTGATTCACCCTTTCCTCTTCAAGGGAAAAACCAACGCAAGCTGAAGAGGTAGCAAAAAGCACGATGGTTAATTGATCAGGTTTAGACAAAATCCTGATTGAAAAGGGTAATAACTCTAGCACTATTTTCGGCAATCATAGTCAAATAGATCGGTCAGGTCCATAGAACGAACATCCTGGGTCGTAAAATTTACTGGATTATGACCACAAGATGTTGTAAATATAAGCCCGACATGTTTAGAAGACATTTTGTCCACCTGGAACTCTTTTTTTGCTCTTCAACATACCCATCCATCAAAACCATGCTGCTGATAAACTTAAGCATGATGGACAATAGTAACCTCACGTTCAGCAGGAAGAATGTCTAGTGTTTGCATGGTTGGCTACATATCGTTCCAGTGTTATTCTCTTCAATTGAATGTCATGAGAAGTGAGAAAATCCCAGTGCTTATGAATCCACTGATAGGTTATAACTTTCTTACCCCATCTTGTTTCCTAAATAGACATGAAGATTGAAAACAGTTAAGCTCTAAAAAAGAGTGTAGAAAGAGCAACAGCTGAACGCTTAATTCTAGTACACTATATGGGGGCTTCCAATGTGCGTGAAATTATCACCTTTATATACAACTTCTCCAAACATGGAAAGTATTGCAGCAAGCCAATAATCTTGTTCAGATCAAAGCTATTCATTTGGATATATAAGATCTTGACAAAATCTAGCACCATTGATAGGCTATCCATGGAGAAACTCTTCATTGAGCATAGATGATGCGGAGCATCCTACGATCATCCCCATGTACACTACGACTACTCCCCAAGCCCCAAGTGCCCACATGTTGAGACCTCAAGCATACGCCATTGGACCTAAGGTGAACTCACTCCTTTCCGAATATTTCCTTTCCGCATATAAGACATGGATGCTACTTCAAGCGCGGACCTTGTGCATACTCGGTTACACCCGAGGAGACCATGGAGAGCCTAAGGACCAAGGCCAAGTGCGCGCGGAATTGAAGGAAGAAGAGCCAGCTGCTACAGCGGCCGGACATCCGACCCAAGCCCGGATATCCGGCCCGTGTCCCCGGAAATCCGGCCCTCCATCACCGAATGCATCTGGAAGCGACCCAGGCCAGCCCGGACATCCGGCCCGTTGCGAAGCCCCGGACATCCCGCCCGATGCTCGGACATCCGGCCAACCCTGCACGCAGTGTAACGGGCCACCGGCCCATGTACCCCTTCACTTCATCCCCAACTTGTACTATGAGTATAAATAGACCTCTCCCACCTCCTAGTTAGGGTAAGCGTTGTGTTAGCTCATATGTGAGATAGAGCTTCGCTCATCCATCCGGATCTACTCCATTGCGAAGGACCATTGCCTCTTTGGAGAAGATCCACCTTGGATTCAAGACCCCTTCATGGGAAGACCCCTCAAGACCTCCTCACGGAGATGAACTAGTTACCATTTGTATCGTCCTTTGTTGGATTCGGATTATGTATCTCTTTTTGTTTCGAGGATCTAGCATATGTGTGACCGAATCTTGGTGGATTGAGTGATTCTCTCGTGTTTCCCCTCATGTTCTTCGTGTTCCTCATTGGAATCCGCTCCTTTCGTGAAAGATCGGTCGTATAGGGTTCCACCCTACATCATCTTGGTATCATGAGGCATGTTGATCATGATTTCGGAGCCTCCCCTCTTTTTTTCTAGCCTTATTTTGTTGATTTTGTCCCAAATTTGAAATTCCCCACAAAAAAAAACCCCCAATTTTTTTTGTGATTTGTTTGTGTGATGATATTTTGTTGATTTTGATCCATGGATTCGTTGTGTCTTGATTAGATATAGCTTTCCCCCAATTTTCTCCACTTCCCATCCACGAAATCCATCAGATTTTGCCCCCAAAATCATCAATTTCCGCTCCCAAAATTGAGTTCCTCGAGTTCATCCTCGGATTTGGAGCCCACACATCTGGCCCGTAGTCCCAGACATCTGGCCCCCCGGACATCCGGCCCATAGTCCCGGACATCCGGCCCGTAGGCCCGGACATCCGGATCCTGGAGCGCAATTTGCGTGCGGTTCTAGACATCGGGTCCCGGATTTCCAGCCCCCACCCCTGGATTTCCGACCCCTAGGAATTCAGTCTCCCGTGTTTCACTGTTTTGACCATAACTTTCACATCTGGAGTCCGATTTTCGCGTTCTTTAGCTCGTTCAGTAGCTATTGACATCCTCTATCCCTCTAGATTGGTGTCAACACCATTTGACTCCATCAAATTTTTGGCACTTTGGCATCTTTGCCTAGGGCTCCCACCATATCATCCGCATAACCACCACCGACTTTCGCAACCTAACCCATTTTGTTTCCCTTAGCATTAGTGGTTGTTTGAGTTGTGATTCGAGTCTCCTAAGGTGTTTCGGCTACTTAGGGGCGATTGCTTATTCATCAACCACCACCATAACTTCCGCGTAGGCTTGACCACCATACACTTCCGCCTCCCCAACTTAACACAATTTTGTTTGTATTGTGAGTTGAGTCTCCTAAGGTGTTTAAGCTACATAGGAACCGTGCTTCCAACTCCGACACCTTGTATAGCCCATCATACCCTACCACCTTAACCCATTTTGACCGGCTTTCCACCAATACTTTCGCAATCACCACCGCTTTCCCGCTACCACCATTTTGACATTTGACGTTTGAGATTTTGAGTTCGCAGTTTTTCCATTTCCTAGGGTGTTTCGGCTAACTAGGAATGGTTTGACATCGAGAACACCGCCACTCATCATCGCCATGAGGTCGTCATCGTACATAAGGACGGTAACCTCGACGACATCATTGTATATTCCCATTGCAATTGCATTGATAACCCCTAGCCTATTTTGCGTCACTTGCCTATCAAGACTAGCCATTCGAGTATTGCCGGCAACGTTACTTGTGCACATTAGTGATCATTGGTCTACACCATCCATTGCATACATACCATATCATATTGGTAACATATCATCTCTTGTGTCACAAGATTGTTCCTGCATATACACAATTGCTATCTTGGTTTGTGCATTTCGCATTGTGGCCAAAAAAAAGAATAAGCTTTTAAGCAAAAGAGAAAGGGCAAAGAAGCTTGTAAGTAATAGACATAGCATCATACCACATTGCATATAAGATCATCTTGGATCATCTTGAGAGGAACATCGGGAACCATATATACATAGCATAATTGGGATAGAAGCCGTTGCATTTTCGTCTCCTATGGGTTGTGCACAAGTGGCTTATCCGCCTATTGAGCAATCATCCTAGCGTCTCTCTAGAGTAGTGCTACATGAGCATTTTCTGTGGATTCCACACTTTTTCCTCATTCCTTGGTTGGACGACCCCATTTATCTATCCGTGTGTGTGTTTCCGTGTACCACATATTGCTATGGGTCTACTTGTTTCACTTGCGAATTTGTGGATCTCTTTCAACATTATTGACTCTTGCTAACATTTTGCATCACATTTTTGTGCCACTATCCTCACCGGGCTCTACCATAAGCCTTACTTGTGTAGGTGTGAGAAATTGATGAGATCGGTACCAATTGTGTTATTTCCTTGTTACATCATTGAGTGATCATTGATCCATTTTCAACATCGGTCAAGGTACATTTGGTATAGTTCTCTCCTTTCTTACACTCATATTTGCTCGAGTCTTGTGATGGATTGGAAAGGCATTTCATCTCTGGTCTTCGACAACAATGACGGCGCGAACAACTACATCACCAAAGCTTCCATCTTCGGCCTACAACAACAAATGCAAGGCGCACAATCTACCTTGCGAGAGCGCATCGACAACCTCGCCATCGACATACGACACTCCTAAGCAAGGAAAAGGGACTACATCGACACCAAGTTGGACGAGCTAAAGGAACAACTACAAGACATGGTGGCCGACTACAAGTCTTCTTCCCCTTCATCATCCCCAAGGCGATGGCGAGCAAGTCGATCATCTTCGGAGCGCCCACGTGATGCAAGCGCAATTCATTCACATCCACATCTACATGGCGACCATCATCACATTCGTGATCCACATGTCACCTCCAAGCATCATGTGCACAACGACGATGAACGACATCAACTACGAGCTCAAGCACGATAATGACACCATCAACATGATGATGCTCGACAAGCGCCAACCTACAAGTCCCAACAAACTCTACATCAAGCTACGGCTAAACTTCATGAGCACAAAAGAAGACCGCGAGACAAGCACCACCAAGAGGAAGCTACGGCTACCACCACCACTTCGGCATCTTCGCCAAGTGTTATCAAGGCATCTTCGCCTTTGGATGTACGACATCTTCACCTACTTCCCACGAGTACGCCTACATTGACTTCATCAAATCCAAGGCGACCACCTACGAGCGAGGGTGACACTTCCATCTTTGGAAGCCCCTCAAGCAAGATGGCCGGGCATGGGAAATTCCCTTCGGTCATGGAAACGAGCTATGCGGTGCCACATCATATGGGCCTCCAACAACAAGACGACGACAAGACGGTCGAGGAAGGGCCACCTCCTTCGACCACGGCGATGAGCGCGAACCTCTTCAACAACATGAAGAGGGCGCCCATATTGGACTCATACTCTGAGTCAAGTTACGACACCACACATGAGACTTTATCTTTGGTCTCGGAGGAGAGTGATGTTTTGCCACATCCTACGGCATTCATCTTTGGAGATATTATGGATGAGGACGTTGAGCATGGGACTATCCCTTCGACCAAGGTGGCGATAGGAGTTGAGCATGGAGACATTTGCACCTACATCTCTCCGACACCCACATATGATGAGATGCCCCAAATTCCATGTGAAGAGAGCCACCCCCCCCATGAGTGAGATGAGTTACTCCACCATATATGACATTGAGTGCATTTCCTATGAGAGGATGAGTGTGACCACCACTAGCCCCACACTTGAGAGCATGCCACACATCCTATGTGAGATTCAGAGCCATTTGAGTGACTCCACCAACCATATGAGTGAGAGCATCCAAGAGGGAGTGAGTGATCCTCAACACTTAGTGACTGAGGTAGTTGACACGGCATGTGAGGCCACTATGATTTGTAATGACTTACCCTCTACTCCAAGTGTGTTTTCTTCTTTGGTGCTAGGTCTCCTACATGACGACATGCCTATCCTCGACAAGTCCATACCTCCAATGGAGACGACGATGTCCATGGTGGAAGAAGATGCACCCCCCACATGGTACCATCAAGATGAAGATGACAACGAGTGGATCTTCGACACCTCACCTACAACACATGAGCGATGCTCCAAAGGTTACATAGGTGATGGTACTTCACTTGTCCCACTACATCGATTGCTTGCATGATGATGATCACCTTATGGATTCACCACATACTATGTCTTCTACATGGTTAGATATGCCACCCATTTATAATGAATATGATGATGAGCATGTTGAGTTGCCTAGTTGTGATGCTATGCTCCATAGGATATCATGTGAAAATTCTTTCGCTCACATCATGTTCGACAACCAATTAAACTTGTCATATGCTATGAGTGAGATCTCCCATATTGCACCATTTCAATCTCGACATAGTAACTATACATGCCCCATTAAAATAAATATCATTTGCACTTATGGCATAGATGACGAGATGATGGTCATTGGCTTTTGTTTTCATGCGATGATATTGCTATGCTTCCTTTACATGATTTGCGCAATTCATCTACTATGCCATACCATGATCACATTATTCCAAATATGCTTTGTTTTGGATGTTGTCAATATTCTCCATGTGATGTTTCTACAAATGCTCATGAGGAGACCCCCATAGTTTCCTCATACATATTAGGAGATTTTGATACATCCAATCCTTTGAATGCTTCCCATAATTGGTTGCACCACACGCATTCCATGAATAACAATGCTCTACATATTTCTCATGATGCATTACACAATTTGAGTCTCCATTATGCTATACATAACAACAAACCTCTCATGATGGATGACATGTCTCTATATCACGCATCTCATTTATTTGAGCATTGGATACTTTGTGCTAACCAACACATGCACGTGCGCATCATGATGGATGATGTGTACATATACCATGCACACACACTTTTCCTTTTGCCTTTGTTTTGTGTAGGTACTCACATATACTCGTCAACCTCTCAATCCGAAGAGTTGATGAAACGAGCTCTTGAGAGCAACGATGACTAGGGATCCCGTGGACTATTCTTACCACCGTTCTCTTTGCACAATGACTTCGTGCATTCCTTTTACTTGGCTCTCACGCGGCTTTGGGCTATTTACCATTTGTCACCTTATGCCCATTATATCATGTTCACTTTGCATGTTATGCCTCTTTCTATGATTTTGCCATGCAATTGTGACCCTTGCGTGCATTTACCCATGATTCACCATTATACTACTTCTATGTGTATTTGCATGCTTGGTGGAGATTCTTGTTTCTATTACCATATTTTCCTTGTGACACATGCTATTGTTGATTATTGTGTTGGGAGAGTCATGATGCCCCATTGCTATTTACATACGGCCTCTCGCCAATACATTGATGATATTTTACTCATATCTTGCTTTCATGCTTGTGATATGTCATGTGCATTATTCATGACCACTATTTGCACACATGACATGCTTGCCATGATTCCTCCTAGTATGTTGCATCTTCGCACTACTAGCTTGCTTGACTTGATCACTATAATTACTTGCTTTGTCGCATCACCCATGTTCCATTCTTACTCGCTTTCTTGGGTTGATGACATATATGTTCATGCCTCTCACATGATATATCTTGATCATTGTCTCTTGTGTCCATTAGTTGCCTCTCTCATATCTACTTGTAGTGAGGGCAACCATAATATGCTTATTGATCTTCGAGACTTGTACATATTACTTGTGATGCATGCTAGTTTTATTGAGCTTATTGTCTTTGGTTGTACTCGCATCATATGCTTTCATACCATACCACACCTTGTCCTTTCTTATGATAAGAATGATGAAAACACTTGTTGGGTATCTCACCACTCGAATGATAGGTGTTGCAATTGCACTAACCTCATTGGTTTTTCCGAGTGTTTGTCATGTTCTTTCATTTTGAGGGATTCACAAGGCGGTACCATCATGAGACATTTTGGTCATGAGAAGGCATACATGATGTGCCACTCCAACATCTTCGGGAACAATCATAAGGTGAACTCCTTCCCTTTGAGCCATCCTCACATACGCATATTGGATGGGTCATTCTTTCATTGTTGTTTCCTTCTTCTTGTCTACATAATACACATATTGGAGGGAGGACCGACATTGGAGATGGATCATATGGACCTTCAAGTTGAGGAGTTCCACAATATCGAGCATTGGTACATCAACACTCCTTTGACACATTGCAGTAACACCTCCATATTTATTGATTGTGCTCACACATGTCATGCTCAATGGACATATCATACACATGACAAATTTGCATCTTATGCATGGATTGACTCACATTATTATTGCCTTGTTGCATCTTGTATTTTTATGTCATCCATGATATATGAGCTTATACACTTTCTTAGCAAATTTGTTGTGATCTTTCTTGATGGCATATTCATACATCATGATCATATTGCCTACCATCAATTGCATGATAACTTATTCATATTGAGCATCCATTGCCATATTCATGCCATTGATAAACCGTCTCACTATGACATCATTTTGCACCGTGGTTGCATTGATCATATTCACAACACATTTGTGTGCATAACGAATGTTTTTGCTCCCATGAACACTTTGTATATCATTCGATATCATCTTAATAAGCTTCATATGCTTTGCCACGAACAATCTTGCCGCATGGACTCATTCTTACATGATGGACACCTTGTGTGCGCTAACCATTGTATTTCCGAGTGTCGTTTGTGTTTGCTCTTTTTGCATGTGTACCACTCTGGAGACACCTTGGAGTACTTGGATTGCGCCATGTCTTCCACTTCGTCCAACTACAAGTCCGTCCACGACAACAGTTTCCATGGTGATGTTTTCAATTCGAGGCCGGATCTTTCCCAAGGGAGGAGAGATGATGCGGAGCATCCTACGATCATCCCCATGTACACTACAACTACTCCCCACGCCCCCAAGTGCCCACATGTTGAGACCTCGAGCATACGCCATTGGACCTAAGGAGAATTCGCTCCTTTCCGAATCTTCCCTTTCCGCATAAAACACATGGATGCTACTTCAAGCGCGGACCTTGTGCATACTCAGGTACACCCGAGGAAATCATGGAGAGCCCAACGACCAAGGCCAAGTGTGCGCGGAAATGAAGGAAGAAGAGCCAGCTGCTACAGCGGCCGGACATCCGGCCCAAGCTGGACATCCGACCCATGTCCCCGGAAATCCGGCCCTCCATCATCGAATGCATCTGGAAGCGACCCAGGCCAGCCCGTACATCCGTCCCGTCGCGAAGCCCCGAACATCCGGCCTGACGCGCGGACATCCAGCCAACCCTACGCGTAGTGTAATGGTCCGCTGGCCCATGTACCCCTTCACTTCGTTCCCAACTTGTACTACGACTATAAATAGACCTCTCCCACCTCCTAGTTAGGGTCAACGCTGTGTTAGCTCATATGTGAGATAGAGCTTCGCTCATCCATCCGGATCTACTCCATTGCGAGGGACTGTTGCCTCTTTGGAGAAGATCCACCTTGGATTCAAGACCCCTTCATGGGAAGACCCCTCAAGACCTCCTCACAGAGATGAACTAGTTACCACTTGTATCGTCCTTGTTGGATTTGGATCATGTATCTCTTTGTGTTTCGAGTATCTAGCATATGTGTGACCGAATCTTCTTGCTTTGAGTGATTCTCTCGTGTCTTCCCTTGTGTTTCCCCTCATATTCTTCATGTTCCTCGTTGGGATCCACTCCTTTTGTGAAAGATCGGCCGTATAGGGTTCCACCCTACATCAATAGAACATAATATTAGTACAAAATGTGTACTCCAAAATGATATAGAACTTATGCGCAAAAATTTAAAATACAGCTTATGATTACAAGTATAGATGATAATATACAGTACCTGAAGAACTGTGGAGCCAAACACCATCTTGAAATGAGCACGGAGATCATGTATTACACCCAAGGTCTCCAGTTTACGCGCAGAGACGACGGTTATTTGCGAGGTTGAATAACTAGAATCAAGGATCAACCTTTGAAGTGAAAGGGCATCTTCGATGATGAGCTGCCTTTTGTCGAAAGAAATTCCAATTCTTACAAGGTTAGGTGACTTTATTTGAAAACAACCGATTCTAACTGTGAAAACAAGCACCAAGCACTCCAGGGCAGGGCAACTAGAGTGGATGTTGTTGTGCAATGAGTCCTCCGATATACGAACCTGCACAAGTGAATGTTTTTTTGAGAAATGGGAGTCAAAGATTTAGTACCAAATTATCTGGTAGGTAGCACAGCGCAAAGGTGGTGGTGTGGAGATAGGAGGAAAACCGTGAGATGGACATCGCACTACTAGGAAAAGGCCTACTAGTGGCGCACCAGTTTTGCCTACTAATGGCGCACTACTGGTGCGCCACTAGTATTTTTTACTAATGGCGCACCACTGGTGCGCCATTAGTAAAGGTGCGCCATTACTATCTAACTTAGTAATAGTGCCCCACATAGAAGTGCGCCATTAGTAATAAATTTTTTTCAATTTTTTTTGGAATTTTTTTCAATTTTTTTCAATTTTTTTGATTTTTTTCTTAATCTCGGGTCAATATGCTTAATCTTAGGTCAAATCACACTCCATGGTCAAACTTCCCAAAGGTCACCCATCCTCACACTACTCCAGCACAAGCATGCTTAACTTCAGAGTTCTATCAAACCCCAGCACCAGTTCACTTCACAGGCACTTGTTGATATATCTAGCATATCAATCCTATTAAACCTTGTTGATGTTTAGGACTTTGTTCATGTTCATGAGTGTGATGAAATTTTGAAAAAATATTTCAAACTTCCGTTCATATTACGTATCATATTTTGAAAAAAAAAATCAAAACTAATTTTTTTCTGTTACTAGTGGCGCACCTAGCATACGGTGCGCCACTAGTAAGTTTGAATTTTTTTGAATTTTTTTGCCTCCAGATCTTAAAAGCCCCGTAACGTTTTTTCTGTTAGGTTTTTGAGGATTTTGAAAATTTTTAACGGGGTTCCCCCGTTAAATTCGGATGTAACTTTTCGAGTAGATGGTTTTTCATATAGAAAACTTTTTAATCCGAGTCCGTATGCAAAAGTTATGCCCATTTTACAAATTCCACAGAGATTTTGCAAATAAAGTCAAAATTCATTTTTGTAAATTTTCCCAACAACTAGACCACATATCAGATGGGAAACTTATTTTCTTTTATTTTTTTGACATTTTCATCATTTTCTTTTATTTTTTTAAACTGAAAAGGCGGTCCACGGGGGGGGGGGGGCATGCGAGGGAATTTTTGGGCCAAGTTAGTAATGGCGCACCGTGGGAGTGGTGCGCCATTACTAGTTCAACTAGTAATGGCGCACCACTCCCACGGTGCGGCATTACTAGTTTTCAAAAAATATAAAAAAAATTGAAAAAAATTACTAGTGGCACACCGTGGATGCGCACTATCCCCTGGTGCGCCATTACTAGTTTTGAAAAAAAATTTGAAAAAAAATTACTAATGGCGCACCGTGGATGTGGTGCGCCATTACTAGTTTTGAAAAAAAAATCTAGTTACTAATGGCGCACCGTGGATGTGGTGAGCCATTAGTATTTGGACACTAATGGCGCACCAACACATGGTGCGCCATTAGTATATAGTAGTGGCGCACCACATGTCTGGTGCGCCATTAGTGTCAATTTCATCTATAGCCCTTTTACTAGTAGTGTCGGTGCTGAGGGCACAAGTACATGGTGTTCGGTATCTGGTAGGTGATTTCCTGGGGAATAGTAGAACTCAAACAGCTGTAGTTATGTGAATTCAAGGGATTTCAGCCAGGCGTCCACCATGCAGGGCATGCTATGCTTGCTCAGGTAGCATGACGGGATGCAGAGGCTTTGAACGGAGCCCTGGTGGGAGGAGATGATGGCTCTGGGGAGTTCAAAATCATTAAAGAGAGATAGCTGACGATAGTCGAGATTAAGGGGCACGGTGTGCCATAGAGGGCGCCACCGAGTTGACAGGACTTGGGTGCTGCGGCAATCCTTGGTGGGGAGAAGTGAGATGATCTCCCCAAGTATGGCATCCGGAAGATCGCTGATGCGGTCCACCCAATATTCTATGGGTTCCTGGCCGGTCGGGGCGGGCTCGCCGCTTCTCCCCTCACTGCCGGGTGCGGGATCTACAACAGTAGTCGCCACTGGCGGGAGCATCATCTTCTTGGCGTTGGAGTTAGCCGACTCCATTTTCCTCGAGAGCGTCACGTCGAGCTCAAGGATTTGAGCAGAGTAACGAATGACAAGCCTAGTTGAAGTGCGAGTGAAGAAGAAGGGGAGCTGGGGGTTTTCTATAGTAGTGTGGAAGAAGGGGAACTGGGGTTTTCTGTAGGAGTGAGGTGAGGAATTTGGGGGGACGAGTGGAGCGAGCTAACGTGAGTTGGGGGGGAGTGAGGAGGAAGAAGAGCACCCAGGTTTGGGGGGGGGGCAGTGTCCTGGGTAGCGCCTCTCTCATTAAGTAAATATATGGGCTTTTGAATTGATTTTATTATTTACTAGGGTGGATGGGCTGTTTTGTATTGGGCCCAGAGAAAGAATTACTACTAGTAAAGTGGAGACACTCTACAGCTACCCAAAAAACAATTACTACTAGTACAGTGGATACACTACCGCTTCTGGCTCCCCGAGGTCATCGAAATGTCTCCCTATACTGAATGTCGTTTTACTTTGGTTCACCGACATGCGGGCCATGCAGTGCGTGGGCCCAAATGCCATCCACCAAATTAGAAGACGGTATGCAGGCGGAGAGTCACCCCAGTCATAGCGTGGTAGTAATGAGCCGTCATATCACAAAACCCTACCTCCCCGCAATCTAAGTTTGATGGACGAAGCAACCATCATTTGACTCTTTGCTGAATCCCCTTCTCCCTCACCGTCTTCAAGAAAGCTAACACTCGCATCTGCCATTGTTCTTCTCTCCCAACAAAGGGAAGGTAAGCAGATCTGTGATGTTGGTATATCTTCGTTCAGAAAAAGAAGAAGTTTTGCAAAGCAGTAATCGATCCTCACTCTTTTTTTAATTGTCATTGCGATTGTGTTTGCCTTTCAGTTTTCTCCTAGTATTCGTCAGTTTCATGATGGACCAAGGAGAACCAAGCAAAGATCAGCCGATGTTGGAGCAGACGTGAGAGGCTCACCCCACGAGACATAGAGCTCCAAGAAGATGGAGGCAGCCACCGAGCCGACCCCAGATACGCTAACGTCCACTACTGAGATGGTCAATGCCCCGTTTGAGGTTACAGCCTCCATGGCCCTACAGGAGTAGTTTTCCCCCTTTGAGGATGTGTCCCCCCCCCCACCCCCCTGAGTTGCCCAAGGTGATTTTCTTCTTTGCCGATCTCGATTGTGGTTTTTCATCTAAGTATGTGGCGATAAATAATGCAAAATTTTATTAACTTTGATGCCATGCTACCTTCCCTGTGATGCATACTTTTGACTCTACATAGTGGTCTAAATAACTTGTGTTTCTTATATTGGAAAGTAATTCAGAATTTGTTTCTGTTTCAATTAGAGCCCTGATGCAGACAAGGATTGTGTGGTTGTACATGTCACTCGCTATGAGGCGGATGACCTGAATATATGCACTGGGAAAATAAAGTTCTTAGGCTGTTGGATCCTGGAAGCCATTTGCACTTATACCAATGTCGAGATGGAGTCCAGCACCACTGTTGTCAGGCGTGTTGTCCAGGGTGTACTGAGCACAATAAGTTCAAAGCTACTCCTTCGTTTGTGAGGCATAATGTTCTTGTTAAGCTTACGCAGGACGATGATGTGGCATGCCTCCACAAACAAGTTTATGAGTGGCAAGGCCACAAGATTATCTTCAAGAAGTTTCACAGGATTGAGCTGCTGTCGGACATCCTTGATGATGTTCATGGCAAGGTCCGTATTGTGTCCATCTCAAATTAGATCGAGGCATGAAATAGTTGCCCCAGCTAGTGTTTAATAGTAGTTTGGATTGTGTCTAATTATCCGAACCTTGCCTATTATTAAGCCCTCTAGGCTAGTACTCTGTTTGAATCCGTCTATAGGAACTGCTGCTACTTTTGTGTGCCCGTGAATCATGTGAGAACCATCCTAATTGTTGTAGAAACAAATGTGCCCTCACTAGTTTTTTCATGTAATATGGCATGGTAAGACATAAGTTGTCACGGTTTATCATACGAGCATTGTGTGTTTGATGAAATAGAGTACTCGTTCGAGAACTGTGCGCCGACGTATACATAGGGTACATAAGGCTGGTTAAGTACTTGTAAACACTGTTGGTGCTACCCCACTTGTAAGCAGTTGTGCAAAACACGGCACATTGGCTCAGCTCACTTTGACACTAGAAAAGCCGGCTATCGACCAGCTAACAATCAATAATCTATTGTCTGACATATAAGCAACTACGTATCTTGTTACAATGGTTCATGCAGTTAACTGAGGCCACAATGTAAATTCCAAACATTCACACGCTAGTTCAGCGTTCATGTGGAACATTCACATTAAACTCGGCTTCATAAAATACTTGAAAAGCATAAGTTAAGAAATTTTATACTTCTCAATGATTCATAGAACATAACAAACATATACTAGTTCACAGCAAAAGACAAAGTTGTGAGAAGGTTTACAAATCAGGAAAAAACAAGCAAGTCTTCTCTGAGCAAAGGGCCTCCCTAGGCAGGCTTTAATTTCCTAGAATTCACTCTGGTTTTTCTTGTTGCCACCATCCAGGGTTAGGTTCTCTCATTCTAGAATAGCCAATTATAATTGTGTTCTCAGTTGGAATGCTGAACTGAACCATGTAGTGTACTAACCATCTGAACTTCTTGTGCAGTTCCACTAAACTTAAGCACCGCTATTTGTAGAAATAAGCAGACCACAATACCTCTTGTTCGTGCACCTGTTCCAAAAACCTCCATTCAGTTGTGCAAGCTAGTCCTCTGTCCATGGATGAATTGGGAGAAAGTGCATTCCCGACTAGGATGCAGTTGTTTTCGCTCGTCCCTGCACTGCAATTAGGAAGTAAAACGTACAAATCAGCTTCTTTTAGATTGTGTTGGTCATTCTACCTAGTTACTACCAATGTAGGAATACCTGGAAGATGGTGGTTAGATGACGACAGCTAGGAATAACCATCTCATTTTGTGTAGTTCTACTAAAATTGAGGTGTGAACTTTTGATTGCGCAGATAGAAATGATATGGAGACAAACATCCCTTTTTGCGCAAATATGAAATATGATTATTTAAATGGTGACAGTTATTTGTAGTGGCATATGACTAACAGCAGCATTTATTGTGTTATAATTGGCACTACATTGACAATATGAAAGTGCCCTTAAGTAAGAAGTAGCATCACATCACATCAACACTGCCACTAGATTAACATGCAGAATAGTAGTATTAGTATTACTGTCACGAGAGTAGCACATGGTCAGTAAATGTGCAATCAAATTTGTGCAGTTCCACTGGGATGAAGCAATGTTAACGGTGTGAGATTTAAGTGTAACTGCAAAAACACAATTCATGGGAAATAAAGCAAGACGGAAGCACTTCATAAAATGGTGGTGGCATTGCTTAAATTTATCAACGGCACTAGAGCATTACTTAATAGTAACATTAGGTGGCATTGCTTCAATTTATCAACGGCACTAGACCATTACTTAATAGTGACATTAGGTGGCATTGCGTAATGCTTCATGTAATTTACATTAATGGTAGCGATATGGGTGTAAGGAGAGCAGGGGCATAAAGTGGTGAGGCAGATGTGGTAACGGATAGCGGCAAATACTCAGGCAGCATGTCTGCATTTGTCCCATTTTTTATCTCCTCGGCGACATTTTCCTATGTAAGCACAGGAAATCTAGACATGCTCGTTCTCATTTGCATTGTCCCCCAACACCCCTCACTTTCTTTCCATTTTCGACCAAGAGACAGGTCCACTTCCCCCCACCCTTTGCCATCCACCACGCTTTCTTCGCCTTTTCAACCAAGAGACCAGTTGGGTAGCCAGTGTCTACTACTTTCCCACATTTCCTCTTAGAACCAAGTCTTCATGCTACAGCTTTCCCACTCTCTTCCCTATTTGAACCAACTCTTAGATTCGACTGTATGAACTAGCTTTACCTCTAATAATAGTAAAAGTCTATGTGGCTTTGGAACAGCCGACGGAAGTAGAAAAAGTTCCACACGCAGCCACGTGGGAAGTTGGGGCAGTAGAGCAAGGCAGGTTTCGAAGGAATATATATCTGAGGGTCGTCGGCATGTTCCAAAGACGGCGTCGGGAGGCCGCATCTTGGCCACAATACCGCAGGGAGGAAGAAGGGGTCAGAGGCCCTCCCGAGCCAGCGCTGTCTCGAAGAGAACGGCATGACCACCGATCGGGATGCACGGGCAGCTGTTGGTCTCCTCCCTCACCGCCGACGACCAGCCGAATTTGTGACCAGTCATGAACAGAGAGAGTGTGGCCACCTATGTCTTGCTTGGATCTGGAGAGCATGAGAGACTGAAAGAGAAGAACCTAGTAAAGTAAGCGCCTATATATATGGTCGCGCTATTCGTCACCCTGGGTGAGGAATAGTTATTCTTCACCCCCCTCTATTTTACCTTCAATGCACTGTAATTTTACATTCCATAAGTTTTGTCTTATTTCCAACATAAAAAGAGACCATAAGAAAATATATAATCATCGTAAAAAATATTTTATGTTATGTAAAATTACAAACGTAAAAACTTAGTGTAAAATACACATAAACTGTAAATTTTCTTGTCTTATGACCTATATTTTTATTTTCTTATGCGAAATTTTACGTAGTGAATCAATAGGAATGTAACTATTTGAATTCCAAACGTAATTTAATTATGAAATGATCGTAAGATTACCTCGGATGAAGAATAACTTATTCTGCACCCTGGGTGATGAATAGTCGAGTGATTTTTTTGTACCAGTTGTTATTAAATTGAATACGCGTGAACCACTATTTTCATTTAAAGTTCAAGTAAAAATAAAACTTGATCAATAACATGTCACTGCGTCCAGGACGCACTATACTGTATCATTCACGTGCGGTCCCCGACCCTCCATCAAGTTGAAAACTAGGCTAGTCAAAATGTCAATTGGGATGCCTCTTTGTAAAAAAACGTGCTCCTACGTGTACCCATGAGTGGGTGTGAGAGAACTAGTGCGTGTGTGCACTGCTTCTCTTCATGAGAGTATAATGTACTACGTCCACAGAACGTTCGCCACAAGAGTAATAGTATAAGTGTGTGGCGTGTGAGTTAAAATAAAAGGTGTGTGACGTCTTTTATTTTTTAGAAGTTCTGATGGTAGGGTGTGAAGAGCACATATGTGTGTGAGGTCTACCTGCAGGTAGACGGTGGGTGCGAGAGGACACAGGAGAGTCATGACTCCTGAGGGTGTGTGTGTACGTGAGAGAGAGGGGGCACGTACCAATGCAATGCATGTGTCCGTAAATCATATCTGACAAATGTTCGCCACAAGTCGTTTCCTGACGAACATCGTAAGAACCGTTAGATCAACATCCGACGGTGTCAAATTTGCCATGTCATTTGACAGAACAGCCCCTCCTCCGACACACAAATCTTTCACGTGAGTGTTAGCAACTGCCGTATGCTCCTCCCTCCGTTCCAAAATGTAGTGCATATAGCTTTATTGAAAATTCAAACCTCACAAACTTCTACTGAGTTTTCATATACCAAAATGCACATATAGAATACCCAGTATATATCAGTTCATTCATCTTCGAGAGGTAACTATAAAGATGGGGGAGAAGTGTACAAAGAAAGACCGTCGTTTCACCTGCAACAATTTCAACCATCCTTTGGTGTGGAGGAATATCATAGGAACTCTATATGATATGATTTTTGTAGGATTTTTTCCTTTAGAGCCAATTGGTTCATAGGAATAGATACATATACTCCACATTTCAAAGAAAAATAAACATGATATCATTTTTATAGCTTTAGAGCCACTTGGTTCATATGAATGGATTCCTATACTCCCACAATTTCAAAGGAAAATAAACTTTAGCGTATATTCAATAGAAAAGTTCCTATGATGTGAACCAAATGACATCTCTTTTCTAATCCCTCCTCATACGAATTGAGATACACGTCATCTCTAGATTTTCAATAGAAAAGTTCCTATGATGTGAACCAAATGACATCTCTTTTCCAATCCCTACTCATAGGAATTGAGATACATGTCATCTCTTTCCCTACAACTTCCATGTATACATCTTCTATTCCTAAATAGCTAGTACAACCCACTAGTAGCTTTTTTCCTGGACATGCAACTATGGCACAAGAACACATCATGAATGCAAGTCATAAATCACATTGTTTTTGTACTCCATGCATGCAAGCACCACATCATCAATTCGTGCATGTTACTCATAAGTTATTTCTTGCATTAGTTTTGTATTAACAATGTGTGTGTTGGTCACGTGCACACATACGTAGTTCACATTCACATTTTTGTTAGAAATGTCATTCTTTTAGCTGCAATTCATTTTTTTTCTTTGTCTACATTTTCATTTTAGGCATGCATTCACTTCCCATTACTTATAGATGTTTTTGGAGGAACTTTTATGCATTATTTTGAGTAGCAAATTTCACGCAGACGCGGGGACATCAAAATGTGGGGCCCATGCGTCATTGCCTTTTGGTCGAACCTACATCCACATTTTTTTGTACATATATCTCCAATGGTCCCCAAACCCAAAATCCTTCCTCGTTCCCGTAAAACCAAGTGTCCCGCCCGTATTAAGGCATCGACTCGAACTCAATCCCTCTCCCGTTTACTACGCCATGGACCCGCACGCCGTAGTACTCCTACAAACCCTACCCGCTGCATGCATCATCAGTTTTCTTCAAGAGGACGAGGGAGAAGCGGATTTGTAGTGGAGGCTCCTACCCTAGGGTGCCCTAGGTAGCTGCCGCACGCACCATTGGTGTTCTCTTTTCTTTATGCCCTTGCGCCTTAGAGTGAAATGATGGTTGCTTCGTCCATCCAGCTTAATGCGGGAAAGGTGCGGCTTTGTGATTTGACCCCTTATCGCTCATTCACTACTACTGCGTCGCTACAACCGGGGTGCCTCCAAGTCCAACCGCTGCTCCGAACTGTAATTTGGTGCATCGCATGTGGAACAAGGTGGTGGATGAGCCACATGTCGGCCAAAGGGGTCCTGTTAAGTGTGTCGCCATTTCGTGTGCGGACTAGCCCTGCTTGAGTTTCCACGCCAACACGACAGGAGCAGCCTACCACTTGGTTTTGCTCCTTGGTGAATCCCGACTATATTGATCTAAAAAGATACTACTCCCTCTGTCTTGGTTTATAGGGCGTGCACATAGTTTTAGGTCGTCCATTTGACTAACTAAATATGAGTTACTATGTCACTAAAAGTATATCATTGGATTCTTAAGCGGATGTAGTTTCTAAACATATATCGTTCATCACATATAATACATAAATAGCTAGTTAAGTTCTCAACCTAGAACGACGTGCATGCCCTGTAAACTGAGACGGATGAAGTACTAAAAATGAGGTGATTTTACCGAGCGGTAGGCGGGGGAGCATGGCATGTCATGCGGTCCCACGTGTCATGATGTACGAAGGCGATGCGTGTCCCTCTTGAGGCAGAACAATGGCAGAAGCAATACGTGGTTTTCTTGAAGGAGATGATGGAGAAGCAGATTCAGCGAAGTGTGAAATAATGGTTGGTTCGTCCGTCTGGGGGAAGGTGAGGCATTGTGATTTGACATCTCATTGCTCATTGCTACTACTGGGGCGCTACGACTGGGGTGCGTCCCCCTGCTGTTCTACACTGTTATTTGGTGCATGACACATCAACTCGCTTGCTATATGTCCCACATGTCGGCGAGAGGAAGTACAAAATTCATGAAAGCGACCGTTCCACTCTTTTAGTATGACGGAGGAGTACAAGACACGGCTTGGTTTTTTCTGCTTCGCGCGATCCATCGATACAAACCCAGACTAAAAAGGCGAGGGCGGGTATTTTCCCGCGCGGCAGGCAGGGGAGTTTGGCATAGTTTGTTTGAGGAAACGAGGCAGGAAGGGAAACAAGCAAATAAAGGTTGAGCGGCTTAGTTTTGGGAAAATCTGATTTTACGGAGTACGTACCCACTATGGAGGTAATACTACTTACTACTCCCTCCTTTCTGGTTTATAGGGCTCGTCTAAAAAAAGTCGTTTTTCCATTTTATAAGTCTCAATTCTACTAGTAATACCATCACATGTCTTGATTTCGAGGTGCACTAAATCACTTGATGCGAGCAGTATCAAGAGAAAACTCACCAATGCATGTAGAAGTTCATGGAAATTTAGTGGTCATGCATGCATTCGTTGTAATTAATGCATCGGTAAACATAGCTTATTGAGAAAAATGAGTGTACTAATTACTTGTACAAACTACGAAATTAATTCCACCACTCACTGTCTACCTTGGTTGGAGAGGTTTTGAAATTGAGCCATAAACCGGAAAGGAGGGAGTAGTAACATAGCCTAGGGTAGCTTGCTGCACCACAGACTCCAATGAAATTGTTGTAGTACTACTCCTATGTACCACTTTACTACTCCTACTACTAAAAGATATATATTTCAAACAATATGATAATCTCTCTAACCAAGGTAGGGACGAGGCATAACAGAGGGAGTAGTAAAATTTTCTCCTCATCCTACGAGCCACCGCGCGCGTGGGCGACGGAGCGGGTGTAGGTGTAGTAAGCAAGCTTCTCCTCATCCCGCGACTCTGCGAGCCACCGCGCCCGTGGGCGGGGGAGAGGGTGTACTAAACAAGCTTCTCCTTGTTCTACCAGTTGACGAGACACATCGAAAGTATTACTATAGTACAGAGCATCTCCATTGTATAGAGCCTTGCCTCAAAGGTAGGCCCCACATGGTTTGCCTCTTATCAAATGAAAAAACCACAATGTATAGAGACTCTAACCAGCCTCTAAGTTGGGCCCTAGCAGAAATTTAAAAAGTATTGATTAGCAACAGATTTGTCCAATCAGTACTACTATTTCTCTTGTACTCCTACTTTCTTATGCTTCCTAAGACTGACAAGTGGGACCAGATGGATTGTTACATTGTTAGAGGCATCCTCTAAGGTTAGACGCGAAGCTAGCCAATTTTTTGTTAGAGGCAGTTTACGTAATGTATAGAGGCCTGCCTCTAAGAGGAGAGAGGGCTTAGAGGAAACAAAAAGCATACATTATGGATGCCCTAAGTGCCTACTTTCCAGTCTATATGGCTCAATTTGAAATCCACAATGCATCCATAATAGATGTTGAGTGGTGGAATATGTTTGTTACTTCCATAGTTCACAAAAGTACTGAGCATGCAATGGTACAATGAGCTCCTAAACAAACGGTTTAAAACCCCTTTTCGCTATGGCATTTGGAACCGTCGCCAAGTGAGTGTGGGCGATAGGGGGTCCTTCCCACATGACCCAGAAATCATCGGGGATAGGCCATCGTGGGACCCAGGCTAGGGCTGTATGCGATCAGGCAAGGCATGGAAACCCAATAATTTCCGTAGGTATGTACATCCCACACGGTGAATCCTAGAAATCATCTCCGTAGGTATGCACATCCCACATGGTGAATCCCAGAAATCATCTCCGTAGGTATGCACATCCCACACGGTGAATCCCAGAAATAATTTCCGTAGGTATGTACATCCCACACGGTGAATCCCAGAAATCATTTCCGTAGGTATGTTCATCCCACACGGTGAATCCCAGAAATCATTTTCGTAGGTATGTACATCCCACACGGTGAATCCCAAATAATCATTTCTGTAGGTATGTACATCCCACATAGTTCTTTGTGTGGAAACATGTGTGCAAGGTGGCCTAACGCAAACAGTTCGCTGCCGGAAGCCGTGTGTGATTGTTAGTTGATCGAACACGCCTACTTTCTAGAAACCATGCAGGTTGTTTGAGTTCATCACCCACGGTGTTGTCTGAGTAACCGTTTGCAATAGAAAACCCCAATAAGCAGGGTAATTAGACTATTATTGATAATACATGTACTAATCAAACTGATATTTCTTATAAAACATGCCAGATATTTCATATCCATATAAAAGCAACCAGGATTTCATAACCGAACTACATCAGATAGCTTCGGCACTCAGTTATGCCATTACACAACAGCACCAAGTTTCACATGCATCATCAAAAACCTTTGGAAAGTAGAATCATACATGGTAAATAGACAAATGAATCTCATCTGGGAAACTGCAGAAGCGGAAGGCAAATATTGAGCCTTCAGTGATGTTGAATGTCCTTGCAACTTTAGGCCAGTGGCTATGGATAATTGCCCGCCCAACCTTCGTCCTCTTCAGCAAGACTTCAATATTGTACCGTGGGTGTTGAATGAATACCTTCCTCGCCTCTTGACCATGCAGGTGGTTTGAGAGGTAATCATCGGTGAACTGCTTTGAAAAGTACTGAAAACAAAGCTATGCATAAATCGCTGTTGTAAATTTTGAAATGGCGCAATGGGTAAAAACAAGGTAAAAGAGTTGGTACCATCCTATAGTTGACTGATGTCTTCTTCATTGTGCAAACAAAGATCTTGTTGTTATTCGTCTCAAGTTTCTTCATCCTAACAATCTTTCTGAGTTTCTTGACTTGACTAATATTCATGGACATCTCATTTCCCCATATGCAAAATGGGTCGAAAAGTGGGTCTAAGCCTCTGACAGCAGGACCTACATGTGTAAGACCAAATTGTAAGAAACCTAAATATTAGAATGATTCCTGCAACTACACAATAATGTGCTATTAGCCAAAGGACCCTGCTTGAACAAACCTCGATGGTAAACTGCAGTGTCTCCCATTGTTTCCCTGCAACACACATAAGGAAGATCTTGATCAGGTTAACTGAGAGTTGCCATACTATCAGTAGAATATGTATTGAGTACAGCCAAATTCGATTGGTGTCACATGCATAACAATACAAAATTGTACCCATGGCAAATGAAAATCAAATTGTAGAACTGAACCAAACAGTTAAATGGACAACAGACCAAATGAACCAAAATAGTTAACTGAGAACGACATTGCAGAATAGAAACATGTACTAGAAGATAAGAAAATTAACAAAACAAAGAATGCTTGAGAATAGTACTATGAAATGTAGCAATTGTTGGACCAAAGTGTTAACTGAACATTACATTTCAGAGGACCAAACTGTTAACTGAACATCAGATTGCATATTAACATTACAGAGGACAAATCACTAGAAGGCACTGGTGGTGGCCTCGAGAAAACATCACAAATTGAATTTTAAAGTAGACAACCACGTGGCGGTGTCGACGGTGGCCTTCAAGACGAGGTGCTCCTCCAAGATCTGGCGGTTGACACGCATGTTAGCCATAGCGACCTCGTTCATGCGTGCGGCCGCATGCTACTCAGCTCCATAATATACTGCGTGTAAAATGGCTGTGGGCGGCGCTTAATTGGAGGAGGGGGCAGTGATTTCGGTGGAAGCTATCGCTCCGTCAGTCGGGGCATGTGGGACTGGAAAGGGGGAGGATGGTTTGGGTGGGGTGTGAATAACCTGACCATATTGACGAGGCCGCCCAGCAAGAAGAAGGGTCAGCGGCGAGGAGGCCGCGCAGCAAGAAGAAGGGTCGCCGGCGAGGAGGCGGCGCTGCAAGAAGAAGGGTCGCCGGCGAGGAGGTGGCGTTGCAAGAAGAAGGGTAGCCGGCAAGGAGGCGGCGCTACAAGAAGAAGGGTTGCCGGCGAGGAGGCTGAGCTACCAGTAAGCAGCAGTGAAGGTTTGAACTTGGAAAGCAAGGAGGAACAGTGGAAATGTGGCTTTTAGTAGGAGGGAGGGGCGGGGAGATAGATATTTCCACGGTGGCAAAAAAAATCGCTCGGTGCCGCGAGAAAATGGCGCGCAAGTATGGTTCAAGCGGGGGTGGTGGGCTGTAGACGACGAAGCTTCCTGCGTAAGCCAGAAATGACAGCGCACCGCGATATTTTATATCGCATCCCACACGATTCTTTCTAGTAAACTGTTTGTGGTATACATGATTTTTTTCATTATGTTTTGAAAGACAAAATGGTGTTACGGAGGGAAAGGATGGTGTTTGAATTGCTAGAACATTTACGTACAATGAACATGCAACTAGTACATGAGTGTCGTGTTTAAATTTGGAATTATTCCAGGTTCGTTTGGCATTTTTATGCATTAATTGTGTTTCTGGGCATTTAATGTGCATAATTCAAATTTGAACTACAAGCACATGCTCCAATGCACCAAAGTTTGCTGAAAAATTATGTGTGTGTCTTTGGGTGAATTTATAAGTCCCATGCAAGAAATGGGAATAAAATTCAAATATCTGGGCGTCGTGGCTTGGCCGGAAACATTGAGAAACTTGGTTTTTTAATTCTTGTAAATCCAAAACACGGCTGAAAATCATGAAACTTGGCATGGTCTCATGACATGGCACCAACATGCTACGGTAAATTTTTTGGCCGAATTGGGACAAGCTTTGGTGTAAGCTTCTTGCAAACTGGAGCTTCCCTCAAGAAGGCTCGTGGTTCCGAAAGGGAATGTATCACCTCTGTGTGCGAAACGACATACGTACACTGCCTTCTCCCGCCTTAATTTCTTTGCACGGGCAGATTAGACCAAATAGAAGTACCGTGCTAAATTTTGGAATTATTCCGTGTTCCTTTTTCCTTTTTTATACATTAATTGAGTTTCTGGGCATTTAATGTGCATAATTCAAATTTGAACTACAAGCACGTGCTCCAGTGCGCCATAGTTATTTGAAAAATCACATGTGTTTCCTTGGGTGAATTTCTAGGTCCCATGCAAGAGATGGAGTGAAATTCAAACATCTGGGCGTCGTGGCTCGGCCGGAAAGATTGAGAAACTTGGTTTTTTAATTCCTATAATTCCAAAACACGCCTGAAAATCGTGAAACTTGGCATGGTCTCATGACATGGCACGAACATGTTGCAGTAATTTTTTGGCCGAATTGGGAAAAGCTTTGGTGTAAGCTTCTTGCAAACCGGAGCTTCCCTCAAGAAGGCTCGTGGTTCTGAGAGGGAACGTGTCACCTCCGCGTGCGAAACGACATATATACACTGCCTTCTCCCGCCTTAATTTTTTTTGCACAACCAGATTAGACCAAATAGAAGTACCGTGCTAAATTTTGGAATTATTTCGGGCTCGTTTCGCCTTTTTGATATATTAATTGAGTTTCTGGGCATTTAATGTGCATAATTCAAATTTGAACTACAAGCACAGGCTCCAGTGCACCAAAGTTGTTTGAAAAATCACATGTATGCCCTTGGGTGAATTTGTAAGTCCCATGCAAGAGATGGGAGTGAAATTCAAACATATGGGCGTCATGGCTCGGCTGGAAAGATTGAGAAACTTGGTTTTTTAATTCCTGTAATTCCAAAACACGCCTGAAAATCATGAAACTTGGCATGGTGTCATGACATGGCACGAACATGTTGCGGTAATTTTTTGGCCGAATTGAGACAAGCTTTGGTGTAAGCTTCTTGCAAACCGGAGCTTCCCTCAAGAAGGCTCGTGGTTCTGAGAGGGAACGTGTCACCTCCGTGTGCGAAACGACATACATACACTGCCTTCTCCCGCCTTAATTTTTTGCACAGCCGGATTAGACCAAATAGAAGTACCGTGCTAAATTTTGGAATTATTCCGGGCTCATTTCACCTTTTTTACACATTAATTGAGTTTCTGGGCATTTAATGTGCATAATTCAAATTTGAACTACAAGCACAGGCTCCAGTGCAGCAAAGTTGTTTGAAAAATCACATGTGTGTCCTTGGGTGAATTTCTAGGTCCCATGCAAGAGATTGGAGTGAAATTCAAACATCTGGGCGTCGTGGCTCGGCCGGAAAGATTGAGAAACTTGGTTTTCTAATTCCTGTTATTCCAAAACACGCCTGAAAATCATGAAACTTGGCATGGTGTCATGACATGGCACGAACATGTTGCGGTAATTTTTTTGGCCGAATTGGGACAAGCCTTGGTGTAAGCTTCTTGCAAACCGGAGCTTCCCTCAAGAAGGCTCGTGGTTCCGAGAGGAAACATGTCACCTCCGTGTGCGAAACGACATACGTACACTGCGTTCTCCCGCCTTAAATTTTGCACAACTAGATTAGACCAAATAGAAGTACCATGCTAAATTTTGGAATTATTCCGGGCTCGTTTTGCCTTTTTATACATTAATTGAGTTTCTGGGAATTTAATGTGCATAATTCAAATTTGAATTACAAGCACAGGCTCCAGTGCACCAAAGTTGTTTGAAAAATCATGTGTGTGTCCTTGGGTGAATTTCTAGGTCCCATGCAGGAGATTGGAGTGAAATTCAAACATCTGGGCATCATGGCTCTGCCGGAAAATTGATAAACTTGGTTTTTTAATTCATGTAATTCCAAAACACTCCTGAAAATCATGAAACTTGGCATGGTGTCATGACATGGCACCAACATGCTGCGGTATTTTTTTTGGCCGAATTGGGACAAGCTTTGGTGTATGCTTCCTGTAAACCAGAGCTTCCCTCAAGAAGGCTCATGGTTCCGAGAGGGAACGTGTCACCTCCATGTGCGAAACGACATGCGTACACTGCCTTCTCCCGCCTTATTTTTTTACACAACCAGATTAGACCAAATAGAAGTACCATGCCAAATATTGGAATTATTCCGGGCTCGTTTTGCCTTTATATACATTAATTGAGTTTCTGGGCATTTAATGTGCATAATTCTAATTTGAACTACAAGCACATGCTCCAGTGCACGAAAGTTGTTTGAAAAATCACATGTGTGTCCTTGGGTGAATTTCTAGGTCCCATGCAAGAGATGGGAGTGAAATTCAAACATCTGGGCGTTGTGGTTCGGCCGAAAATATTGAGAAACTTGATTTTTTTAATTCATGTAATTCCAAAACACGCGTGAAAATCATGAAACTTGGCATGGTGTCATGACATAGCACCAACATGCTACCGTAATATTGTTGGCCGAATTGGGACAAGCTCTGGTGTAAGATTCTTGCAAACCCGAGCTTCCCTCGAGAAGGCTCGTGGTTCCGAGAGGGAACGTGTCACCTCCGTGTGCGAAACAACATATGTACACTGCCTTCTCCCGCCTTATTTTTTTACACAACCAGATTAGACCAAATAGAAGTGTCGTGCTAAATTTTGGAATTATTCTGGGTTCGTTTGGCCTTTTTATACATTAGTTGAGTTCATGGGCATTTAATGTGCATAATTCAAATTTGAACTACAAGCACATGCTCCAGTGCACCAAAGTTGTTTGAAAAATCACATGTGTGTCCTTGGGTGGATTTCTAGGTCCCATGCCAGAGATGGGAGTGAAATTCAAACATCTGGGCGTCGTGGCTCGGCCGAAAAGATTGAGAAACTTGGTTTTTTAATTTGTGTAATTCCAAAACATGCCTGAAAATCATGAAACTTGGCATGGTCTCATGACATGGCACCAAGATGTTGTGGTAATTTTTCTGTCCAATTTGCAAAGGCCCACACATTAATGATCAACAAAGTCATTTTGGAACAAGTGCTGTCACGTTACAAATCAGAAACACAAGTATTATTGAAACCATGGGCATTCGACTTACGAATTACGTGTGGCCACACGTCCCCTTCTTTTATTGGTTAGGAGGTGTCGTGCGGGGTAGCTATTTGAGTACGGGAGGAGTGCGATCAGACCCTTGTGCATGCTTGTTGGGAGGAGAGCCCTTTGACCGCTACCCGTCGCGCACCTCCCTCCCAACGTCTCCATTAATGGCGCCCGAGTACCTGTTCTACGGCGTGGCTATATGTCTCACTGGACTGAGATTTAAGAGAGAAAAATGAAAATCTGAAAAGAAAGTTTTGCACAGATCTTGATGTAAGATCCGACGGACCTATATAGCATCGACTGCGACTTATAGCAAGCATGATGAATAAAGGACGATGACAGTGGATAATAATTGTCTTACATATTTAGAAACATAATTAAAAAAAGCCACATGCGGCAACGCCCGAAATACACAAGGGAAAAAGAAGAAGGAAAACAACGATCTGGCTCGCTGATCTCTACTTTCTTGATGCATTGCTGCAGGCCGCGGGAACTAGTCTCCGTGGCGAGGGGCGACGAGCTCTTTCTTGTCCTCAAGATGCTGCTTGAGAGCATCCATGGTTTCTTGCACCAGCCTTCTGCGCTCGATGTGCAGCTTGTTATTCTCGTCCATAAGTTTCTCGACAATGACTTCGGCCCTATTCATCAAGGTAGTTGTAGTGACCAGACCTCAAACAGTCTGATCTCTGTGCTCCGGTGTCATCCCTGGATCAGTAATGCTGACACCACACAGTACTCGGAGGATTTATAGCAGATTAGCAATCACACACTTATTACATCGGGTGTCTCCATAGAGAACTTATTACAATAAAATATGGCTTAAGGCCATCTAATAACGATAACAGCGGAAGGCTTGGAAGATAAGTGAGTCCATCAACTCCAACGGCATCACTGAGTATAGAACCACGACCTAAAACTCCTTAATCGTCATCTGAAAAGTCTGCAACATTAACGTTGCAGCCCGAAACGGGTCAGCACATGGAATATGCTGGCAATGTAACACATAGAGAGTAATGGAATGAAACAGCTATACTATATGCATATTTGGCTGGTGGAAAGCTCTATGGCTACAGTTTTGTGTAAAGCCAATTTTTCCCTACTACAAAGGAATAAATTTATTTAACTATCATGGTGGTTGTTAAACATTGAGAATGGTTGACAGCATTCTCAATCCCAATTAAACATCATCATTAATCAAAACCCAACAAAATTAATTTAGAGTAACATGTTGAGATTCACATGATAATCCAGGTACTAGATACTCAAAACGTCCATAACCAGGGACATGGCTAATCATGATTAGTTTATTACACTCTGGAGAGGTTTGCGCACTTTTCCCCACAAGACTCGATCGCCTCCATTTGGTTTCTCGCACTACAGGGTGTTTGAGAAGATGGATGACTGAGACATAGTCTTTCAGAAGCGCTAGCACCTTACGATGGATAGACCGTTACACCTACTTTCCCCTACATCTGCTAGTCTACCCCGTAAGAGTTCGCATGACTTAATCAACTACGCCAGAGCCCATAATGGCTTGTGGCTGCACACGGAAGTTTCTAGTATGAAAAATCTCATGATCCCTTTGGGCCTGGGTGGCGGTCCAAAAGAAAATAGGCAATCCTAGAATACCCAGGTACCTCAGTCCACCCAGATGTGTGTTTAAGTTGCCACCTTAGATAAACCATTAATTTAACAATCTCACATCTTTCATGGATACACTCACCCAATCCACATCTACTAGCATAGCATAGCAATAATAGTAAGCAAACGTAGAAGTAACTCCCCAAAGGTTTGATATATAACAGGTGATAGGTACTACCTCCACTACTTCCCATCCCACAATTTAATTAGATCCTAATCATGCAATGTTTGAGGATTGATCTAATGCAATAAAACTGGGTAGTAGAAAAGGTATGATCAAAGTGTTACTTGCCTGGCTGATGATGATCCGGGAAACCTAGCGATTCGAAGTAACAGGCGGTGCACTCCGGGTATTCTATCGCAGACAAACAAACAAGCATACAATAAGTACTCATCTAATGCACAGGTAAAAGTCAAATAAGATATCTAACCAGAAGGTTCAACTTAAGAACTCCGGTTTGAAAAAGAATCAAATCGAACGAAGCAACGAAAGTCAAACGGCGAAAGAAAACAACTTCGTTCTAGTAATCTGGATCTAGGGAAATTTTTTCCAGTGGCAAAAACTTGTTTAAGTTGGTTAAACGGATAGAGGGTTTTGAGACGAAACTCCAGGCGCTTGAATCGCCTGATTCCGATAAACGAGCGAAAAGTTATACTAAAACGAAAATCGGATCAGGAATCGCGATCAGAAAAATCGCAGATTTAATCCGAGAAAAAGAAAAACAACGAACGCTCGCTAAATTAAATAAACCAGAAAAACCGATCTATTTTAAAAAAACCGAAACTAAAAAAACCGACGAAAAACTGAAGGAAAAACCGAACGGTTTTTTTTAAAAACGACGCGGATTACGAGGCGCGGCGAACCTCGGGCGGCGTCCGGCGGAGGCGGCGGCGGCGGGGCTGGGGGCTGGGGCGGCTAGGGTTTGGCTGGGCTCCCCCCCGGCTTATAAAGGCTAGCGGGCCGGAGTCCCGGTCGGACACGGCCCGTAGGTCGGTTCGTTTTTTTGAAATAATTACACGCGGAAGAAAAATAAAAAGAAATACTAAACGGGCTCCAAAAATCCCGAAATAAATTTTCCCGGGCTTCTAAAATAAAGCCGCACAAGATGAACATTTATTTGGGGCCTAACTGCAATTTTGAAAAACGCACATTTTCCTAAATTCAAATAAAATAACGAAAAACTCCGAAATAAAATCTTATTTGATTTTATTATTAAATCCTCAATATTTCTTTATTTTGGGAAAGTCATTTTATTCCCTCTCTCATATTTTTGTAATAGAAATAATTGATGATAAAATAATAAAATTCAAATGATCCTATTCTCAAAATTTGAGAAAACTCAAATATGAAAATAAAGAATTCCCCAACTCTCTCCGTGGGTCCTTGAGTTGCGTAGAAATTTCTAGGATCAACCAAAATGCAAAATAAAATATGATATGCATTTATGATCTAATGTATAACATTCCAAATTGAAAATTTGGGATGTTACAAACCTACCGCTCTTAAGATGAATCTCGCCCTCGAGATTCGGGTTGGCTAGAAAATAGGTGAGGATGGTCTCTGAGCAAATCTTCCTCTCGTTCCCAGGTGGCTTCATCCTCCGTGTGGTGGCTCCACTGAACTTTGAAAAACTTGATAACCTTGCTGCGGGTGACTCGACTGCCATACTCTAGAATCTTAATTGGTTTCTCCTCATAGGTCAAATCGTTATCCAACTGAATTGCTTCCATTGGCACTGTGTCTCTCAAGGGTATGTCAGCCATCTCCGTGTGGCACTTCTTCAACTGAGAAACGTGGAACACATCATGAACTCCTGACAATCCTTCAGGCAATTCCAACTTGTAGGCGACTTCTCCCATACGTTCCAATACTCGGTATGGTCCTACAAATCGGGGCGCTAACTTTCCCTTAACACCAAAACGCCTTGATCCCCGAAGTGGAGATACTCGAAGATAAGCTCTATCTCCAACTTCGTAAATAGTCTCCTTGCGTTTAGAATATGCATAACTCTTCTGTCTGGACTAAGCTACCTTGAGTCTATCGCGAATCAATTTCACCTTCTGTTCAGACTCTTTAATCAAATCAGGTCCAAACAACTGGCGGCCTCCAACTTCGTCCCACGACAACGGTGTCCTGCACCTCCTTCCGTACAAGGCTTCGAAAGGGGCCATCTTTAAACTGGATTGATAGCTGTTGTTGTAAGGAAATTCTACATATGGCAAATTGTCGTCCCAACTAGATCCATAATCTAGCGCACAAGCTCTCAGCATATCCTCCAAAATCTGATTGACTCTCTCGGTCTGTCCATCTGTCTGTGGGTGAAAAGCTGTACTGAATTCTAGCCTGGTACCCAAAGTTTCATGCAACTGCTTCCAGAACTTTGAGGTAAATTGGGTTCCTCTATCTGATATGATACTCCTTAGGACTCCATGCAAACATACGATCCTTGTCATGTATATCTTTGCCAACTTAGCACTGGTGTAAGTGGTCTTTACTGGGATGAAATGAGCTACCTTCGTCAATCGATCGACTACAACCCAAATTGAGTCATAGCCTGAACGAGTCCTGGGTAATCCCATGATAAAATCCATGCCTAACTTATCCCACTTCCATACGGGTATCGGCAATGGTTGTAACAATCCTGCTGGCTTTTGATGCTCTGCCTTTACTCTCTGACATACATGACAAACTGCTACATACTCCGCAATATCCTTCTTCATTCCGGTCCACCAGAAAATATCCTTCAAATCCAAATACATCTTGGTATTTCCTGGGTGAATCGAATATGGTGAATCGTGTGCCTCTTGCAGAATCAACTTCCTGATCTCCGGGTTATTGGGCACATAAACACGGTCTTCAAACCATAGGGTGTCGTGCTCATCCTCACGAAATCCTTTAGCCTTTCCTTTGCTAAGTTTCTCCTTAATAGAAGGAATCTCCTTGTCAGTCTTCTGAGCTTCTCTAATTCTATCCATCAAAGTTGACTGAATCTCCAATGCTGCTACATAGCCTCTCGGAACTATTTCCAAACATAGTTCACGAAGATTTTCTGCTAACTCCCTTAGTATTTCTCCCGTCATTAGCGTATTGACATGGCTCTTACGGCTTAATGCGTCAGCTACTACATTAGCCTTTCCGGGATGATAATGCAATTTCATGTCATAATCCTTGATGAGCTCCAACCATCTCCTTTGTCTGAGGTTTAACTCCTTCTGTGTGAAAATATACTTCAAACTCTTATGATCCGTATACACCTCGCAATGGTTTCCAATTAGAAAATGTCTCCAAGTTTTCAGTGCATGCACTACGGCTGCTAATTCCAAATCATGCGTAGCATAATTCAGCTCATGAGGCTTAAGCTGTCATGAGGCATAGGAAACAACTCTCCCTTCCTGCATAAGCACTGCTCCAAGTCCGCGTCGTGAAGCGTCGCAATACACCTCATAATCCTTGGTCTGGTCTGGCAAAATCAACACTGGTGAAGTAACCAAACGTTTCTTCAACTCCTGGAAACTAGCCTCACACTCCTCAGTCCATTTGAACTTGGTATCTTTCTTCAACAACTCAGTCATAGGCTTCGCAATCTTCGAGAAGTTTTCAATAAATCTCCGGTAGTATCCTGCGAGTCCAAGAAAACTCCGGATCTCTCCCACGGTGGTTGGTGCTTCCCACTTGGTCACGGTATCAACTTTAGTGGGATCAACTGCTATACCTTCTCCAGATATAACGTGTCCGAGGAATCCTACTTCCTTCAACCAAAACTCACATTTGCTAAACTTGGCATACAATTGATGTTCTCTGAGCTTTCCAAGAACCAAACGCAAATGCTCCTTATGCTCCTCTTCATTCTTTGAGTAAACCAAGATATCATCAATGAACACTATGACAAACTTATCCAAAAACTCCATAAACACTTTGTTCATCATGTTCATAAAATAAGCAGGTGCGTTAGTCAGACCAAATGACATAACGGTATACTCGTACAACTCATACCTAGTGGTAAAAGCTGTCTTAGGAATATCCTGTTCTCGAATCTTCAACTGGTGGTATCCTGATCGCAGATCGATCTTGGAAAATACCTTAGCTCCTTGCAATCGATCAAACAGATCATTGATCATTGGTAGTGGGTACTTGTTCTTGATGGTTACTTCATTCAATCCTCTATAATCCACAACCATCCTTAACGATCCATCCTTCTTCTCCACTAGAAGTACTGGCGATCCCCAAGGCGAAGAACTTGGCGAATATATCCCTTATCCAGTAACTCCTTAATCTGCTTCTTAATTTCCACCAAATCCTTTGCAGGCATCCTGTATGGTCTCTTCGATATTGGCCCTGTGCCTGGCAGTAGCTCAATCAAAAACTCAATATCTCTATCCGATGGCATGCCTGGCAACTCTTCTGGAAATACTTCAGGGAAATCCTTCACTACTGGTACTTCCTCCTGCACAACTCCTGTTAAGCAATTTACTTGAGTCCCTTTTGGCACATGCCGGGATACATACTTGATCCTTCTCCCTTCTGGGGTAGTAAGCAAAATTGTCTTACTAGCGCAATCAATGTTTCCCCCATACATCGATAGCCAATCCATACCCAGAATTACATCCAATCCTTGTGATTCCAAAATGATTAAATCCGAGGGAAACACATGCCTACCTATACTCAATGGCACTTGAAAACATCCTTGACTGGCCATATACTCCGCTCCTGGTGAGCTTACTAGCATAGGTGTTCTAAGAACCTTAGTGGGCAGGTTATACTTATCCACAAATCCCCTTGATATGTATGAATGCGATGCACTAGTATCAAAAAGAACGAGTGCAGTAAACGACTTAACCAAAAACTTACCGATTACGGCATCCGGCTGCTCTTCAACCTCCTCCACGTTAACGTGGTTCACCTGTCCCCTGTTGAAAGGGTTCGGCTTCTTCCCAGAGCTTTCATTGCCATTCTGGCCTTCAGGACATTCATTGGGATAATGTCCGGTCTTCTGACACTTAAAGCAAGTGACTTGGCTCAGGTCCTTCTTGGCTGGGGTTGATGGGTTGGTGTGATTCTGGCCGTTGCTTCCTCCATTGCCATTACCATTCTTGGTGCCGTTGTGATTGTGCGAGCTACCTCCTCCATGGGTATGCTGAAAATGTCCTCCCGATCTGGGGGTAAAACGTGGCTTCTGCTGAGCTCCAGAATTGTACTTCCCTTGTCCATACTTCCTCTTGCGGTTCTCAATTTGCTGATGCTTGCCTTCAATCATAAGAGCACGGTCTACCAACTCCTGGTAGTTGTTGAAGGTTGTTACCATCAACTGCATGCTCAACTCATCATTCAGTCCTTCCAGAAACTTCTCCTGCTTAGCTGCATCCGTAGCAACGTCATCTGGGGCATAACGTGCTAAGTTACTAAAGTCCTCCACATACTGGCCAACTGTCCGTCCTCCTTGGCGCAAGTTGTGAAACTCACGCTTCTTCATGGCCATAGCTCCTGCTGAAACATGGGCAGTACGAAAGGCCTGCTGAAACTGGTCCCATGTGATAGTGCCGACATGGAAAGTGACTGTGAAATTCTCCCACCATGATGCTGCAGGTCCTTCAAGCTGATGTGCGGCAAACTTCACCTGCTCCGCATCTATGCATCCTGCTGTGGTCAACTCTCTAGTTGTCTTGCGGAGCCAATCATCTGCTACTATCGGCTCGGTGCTACTGGAAAACACCGGCGGATCTAGCCTAAGAAAACAGGCTAAGTGATCAACAGTTGGTGGTGGTGGTGGGTTGTTGTTGTTGTTCCCCTGATTCTGATTCTCGACTAGTAACCGCATCAATGTGTTCTGCTGCTGGATCAACTAGGTGAGCTCCGGTGGAAAGGTAAATCCGTGGTCACGTCTCGGAGGCATCTGAGGGTTTAGAAAAGATGAGAGTTAAGAATAGAGGGGTCTAAAGAGAAACACTACCCATATGCACATGAGGCAAAAGCAAGCAATTCACTTCATTCAATCAAACAAGGGCATACAATCAATCTAACTATCGCAAAAGTGCTCGGACTACTGTATTTACATGGTGGACTACTACTACTGATGAGGTGGTCTACTAGAAATATTCTTCGGTTGCAGACTCCATGATATCTGCTCCGGCTTCATCAACATAGTCATCATCGCTCTCATCTGGATCCGAGTCGGTGTCGTCGATGATGATGTAGTCTTCCGGGATAATCTCCTTGGGTTCTTCGTCTTCTTCTACTGGTGTAGGGCCTCCCATAAATATTGCTAGCTTCATGGTTAGGTCGGCATTCTTATCCACCAATACTTCAATTTCCTCTTCCTAATCTTCACGTGTAGCCTTGAGTTCTTCCTGCAGTTCCTTGATTCTTGTCTTAGCCTTAAAGCAAGTGACTTGGCTCAGGTCCTTCTTGGCTGGGGTTGATGGTTTCGTGCAATTCTGACACTTAAAGCAAGTGATTTGGTGCGATTGCATACCTATGTTTTTATTGCATTTCGTGTCACCATTCATAATCCCTCCATTAGTTATATTGACTTCTTGTAGTTGAGTAGAATGCATGAGGTAGGAACCCATCTCCCTGTTATCAAGCCCGGGACGTATACAATTTTAATGCTACGCTATTTTAGACGGGGTTTGGTATGAGTGCTCGGGAGTGGTGTGAAGAACGAGGACTCTACGCCAATGACGACAACTCCATGATGGCATCTGCAAGGACTGCATCTTCAAGACTTCAAGACCTTCAAGACTCGAGACAAGAATTCAATATACCTCTGGGTGGAGAATGCTTAAGAATGGTACAATGGTGCGTCCGGTACTCAGTGATTCCGGAGAAGCGCCATGATATCATGCGGAAAGCTCCACCCAGGCTAAAAGAGACGGAAGAATACTTCATGCCCGGAAGCTTACCTCTGCAACCGCAAGTCATTATGGGCTCTGGCTTGGTTGACCTTAGTTGTGACTCTGGCTGGGACGGTGCTAGCAGATGTAGAACTACGGTAGGATTGGATGAGCACCGGACATTGTTCAGGGGAACTATTCGGAAGACCATGTTTCGGTCGTCTTGTTCTCAAACACCCTGAAGTGCGAGAACATAAAAAGAGGGATCGAATCTTGCGGGTAAAGTGTACAAACCTCTGCAGAGGGTTTAAACCTAATTGATTAGCCGTGTCCCCGGTTACGGAAAATTTGAGCCTCTAGACTTGGATCTATCTCGGAACTCTCAACACCGAATTGATAACTTAACTGTGGGCAACTTATGATGATTTGGGGTATGAGACATCGGTTGGCGGAACCATGTCATGATAGAAAACTCCGTAGTACAGACTCCTGATATTCCTTTGTTGTAGGGAAAATAAAACCAGCTTTTATGCAAAACAAAACTCGGACACAGAGCCACAAAGCCATAATGCATATAGTATAGATTTATCATCTGCTTTCTTTTATTGTGATCTTGCCGGTACATTCAATGTACTGACCTACACGACTGCAACATCTCATGTTGCAGATATTTTTTCTTTTGACGAGTAAGAGTATGGTTCAGGGTTATAGTCTACACTCAACTTGCCGACGACATTGATGGGACTCCACACCCGATTGTTTGTTTCCGCTGAGACTTACGAGGTATATATATCAGTTTTACGTTATTTATACATGTGATTGCACTTTGATATATACATTGATGTACTGTGTGTGCCAGCATACTAATCCAGGGATGGCACAGATACACAGAGGCTTGACCGTTTGAGGTCAGGTCGCTACATATGTGTTTGTATTCACCATAGTGGCTCGTGCGTGCGTGCAATTAAAATGGCCGGCTCAGCATATCATCACAAAGCAATCCTTGTCCGTTGTGGTTAGTGGGCACGAGCTGCCAACCAGAGGTCTCATGACTTCGAATCCCCACCGACCACTAATGTATTACCATTTTTGTCTTTCATATACGCGCTGACGGGTGAACACTATGGTAAATGTGGACCATTTGACTGGTCAATTGATCGTGACATCAACAAATTACCGAGCTGTATGGTGAGCCAGTGACCATATGATCCCCATAAAATGTATTTTATTAGGGATTTTTGTATTCGTGCCCCTAGTTGGGTCACGCTGGACTGATTTGCCCCTATTTTTTCAACAATTGCGGTTTTGCCCATCTCACTTCACTCGCCTTGTGTTTTTGCCCTTCCGAGGCGGTTCCGACCAGTGAGCAGTCGCCACGTGGCGAACCGTGATTGGTCGAAACTGCCCCGAAAGGGCAAAAACACAAGGCGAGTGAAGTGAGCTGGGAAAAACCACAATTGTTGAAAAAATAGGGGCAAATCAGTCGAGCGTGACCCAACTAGGGGCACGAATACAATTGTTCCATTTTATTAACACACTACAGACTCAAACTACCATTTCTTTCATTCATATACGCGCCGACAGATGATCCCCATGGTTACGCGCGCTGATGGTGCAACACTAGTTGCGCCACGTGGAATGTTTGACTGGTCAATTGATTGTGTCATCGAAAAATTACGTAGTTGTATGGCTGAGCCAGTGACCGCATAATCACGACATGTATTTTTTTAACACAGTACAGACGCAAGCACTCATATATACGCTCAAGCACTCACCGCTATAAGCGTACACACGCACACCCTACACCTATGAGAACCTTCGAGAGAGTGAGCTAGCATATGATCTTGAGATTTTACGAAGTCACCAAACGTGTCTCGTAGTCAAGGGGAACGTCTCCTCCCACTGAACGCACATCGTCAAGGATAAATGCGAGCACCAGGACTTTAACCCTGGTGGGCTGGGGAAACCACTGTCCTCCTAACCATCCAACCACAGGTTGGTTAGCACCACAAAATGGATATGGTGACCGTGATGAGCTTAGTCTTAAGTCCAGTGACCATATCGTGCTTTCGCTTCAAATACAATGATCGTAAAAGTCATCAACAAAATATGGAGCACGCATCAAATACAATGTCCATCGGTGTCATCAAATAAATACGGAGACATATCACGAGCTAGATACCGTATGATCACCACGAGAATGTATACGGTGACCGTAATGAGCATATTTTGAAGTCCAGTGACCGTATAGTGCTTTCGCTTGAAATATAGTGACTGTCATGCGTCAATGTGTCAGGGGTATGCATACTTTTAGAGGGTCGGGATATAGGTTGTGTGCGTACATGAAAGTGGTGTAGAGAGAGGGGGTGTCCGGTGGAGACAAGGAGAGTATGCCCTTCGTTTCTCTTTCCTGTGACTAATAGTTTAGGAGAAGATATAAACATTCACAATGCGGAACAAATATTATTGGATGCACCATGCAATTGACTTTCATGCATAACTTTGTACTATTGTATATGCTTATTTTCTTAGTGGCCGATTGTGTGTGGGGTGTGGTGGGCACATCATTTCTAGTTGTGGTGGGTCAACGTGAGGACTCATGCGTCGGTTCCACCCTCCGCCATGCTACCCCTTGAGCACTGCGTTGGTTTTCCCTTGAAGAGGAAAGGGTGATGCAGCAAAGTAGCGTAAGTATTTCCCTCAGTTTTTGAGAACCAAGGTATCAATCCAGTAGGAGGCTGTAACGCCCCGAGACCGATGTGCCAGGTGTCTTCCAGTTATTCGCTGTTGTTGCCTTGTCATTGCTTGCGTGTCATGCATTGCATATCATGTCATCATGTGCATTTCATTTGCACACTTGTTCGTCTCTTGCATCCGAGCATTTTCCCCGTTGTCCGTTTTGCATTCCGGCGCTCCGTTCTCCTCCGGTGGTCATTTCTACCTTCTTCTCTTGTGTGGGGGTTAAACATCTCCGGATTGTACTGAGACTTGCCAAGCGGCCTTGGTTTACTACCGGTAGACCGCCTGTCAAGTTTCGTACCATTTGGACTTCGTTTGATACTCCAATGGTTAACCGAGGGACCGAAAAGGCCTCGTGTGTGTTGCAGCCCAACACCCCTCCAATTTGGCCCAAAACCCACCAAAACCCCTTCTATCATCTAGAGCGTTCGATCACGATCGCGTGGCCAAAAACCGCACCTCATTTGGACTCTCCTAGCTCCCTCTACCTATATATATGTGCCTCCCTCCAAAAATCTCGCGCAGATCAAACCCTAGTCCCGCTCCTCGCACCGCCGGACAAATTCCCACCATCGGCCGGACATGTCCGCCGTCGCCGCCACCTCACTCCGGCCTATCGAAGCTCGCCATGTCGCCCGGCCGCCGCTCCAGGCCAATCCCCGTGCGCCACCTGGCCTCCTCTCTCCTCGGCCGCCGCGGGCCCGCGCGGCCTAGATCTAGCCCGCGGGGCCCGAACCGCCGCCGCCACGCACCTGAGTCACCCCGCCGCCTGGCTCCTCGATTCGCGCCGCCGCCCGCGCGCAGAGCGTCTCGCCGACGCCCGCGCCACCGTCCGCCGCCCGCCGCACCTTGCGCCCCGGCCGCCGTCCGCCTAGCTCCGGCGCCGCCACCGAGCTCCCTCGCCGCCGCCTCTCGCTGGCGACCACGCCACTCGGCCGGCCCCGACCTCCTCGCGCCGCCTCGTGTCTTCCTCCGTCCTCTCCGGCGATCACCAAAGCCTAGAGCTCGCCGGAGTCGGGGTTGACCCGGATCTGGTGAAGATGGACGAGATCCACCCATCCCCCCAACCAAACGGCTGGATCCATCCCGCACCGCGCCGTCCCGCTCCGCTCGATCCCCTATTGACTTTTCGCGGAGGTATAATTTCACCAAGTCCCCGAAATTCCCAGATTCGTATGCCCATATTCATCATGTCGTAACTCCGCATCCGTGGCTCCGATTTGATCATATAGCATATAACATCCGTGTCTAAGGATGTTCGTCTAAGGATATCAAAATGTTTATCTCATATGGCCACATGTTCATGTTGTTTCCTAGTGATCCGTGCCTCTTTTGAGGATGATCAGTAAGGATGTTTTGTTAATCTTGTAGTGCTCTATCCATCCATGTCTTTGTTTGCAATTATGGAGCACCCTAGCTTGAGTTAATCAAGCTCTACTTTTGTCACTTCGTGAATCTGGGCAGACTGTCTACTTGTTAGCGATTTTGCCGAGGATGTTGTAGTTGATCCGTGCACGCTATGTTATTGTTCTTGCCATGTCTAGCTTGCAAATTGTGTATTCTTGATGGGTGTATGCTTAGATTGTCATGGCTTCCTCTGTAGTGAGTGCATCGAGCTCGTAAACATGCCTACTTGATATCTGTTTTAGCATGCTCCAGTTTTCACTAAGTCTGAAAAGTGAATATGTTTTTGCCATGTTCACATGCTTGCAATAGTATTTTCTGATCCCTTTTGGCTCAAGGTCACTAAGGGACTTTTGTTAAGCTCTTTGAGTAGCTCCATGCCATGCTTTAGCTTTGCCATGTCCAGGTCCTGTAGCATATAGTTTTCATGCTCCGAAGAGTGCTATCTGATTTGAAATTCCAGACAAGTGTTAATTTCACTAAGTCTGAGATCTATTTGTCATATGCATTTTTGCCATGCTTGTTTGAACCTGTTAATGGATGAATTGGCCATATCTCAGTGCTAGTCTTTTGTTAAGCATCATGAGTGGATCCCTGCCATGTATTTTGTTGTCACGTTTGAGTGCTGTAGCATGTTCATCTTGTTGCATTTAGTTGGCTACTTGCTGTTTATCGCAGACCGGTGCCATATTTGAATTGCTTGCCATTTCCAAACCGTAACTCCGATTCCGGTGATCTTTATATCGATTTCAACCAAAATCACCTCACCTTTCCAGTGGCACTCTTGGATTTCCAAGTTGATTCCAGGTTCATGCATTCCTTATCCAATCATGCATATGCATCGCATACCACATCTCGCATATCATACCATGTTCATGTGTTGGTTGTTTACTATGTTGTGTGCTTCTTTTCCGATGTTTGCTTCGTCGGCTTGGTTCTGATAACGTCGCGTTTGTGAGGACCCGTTCGTCAACGTCCGTTTGTATTCTTCATGGACTAGTTCTTCTTCCTTGCGGGATCTCAGGCAAGATGATCATACCCTCGAAATCACTTATATCTTTGCTTGATGCTCGCTCTTTTGCTATGCCTATGCTGCGATACCTACCACTTGCTTATCATGCCTCCCATATTGTTGAACCAAGCCTCTAACCCACCTTGTCCTAGCAAACCGTTGTTTGGCTATGTTATCGCTTTGCTCAGCCCCTCTTATAGCGTTGTTAGTTGCAGGTGAAGATTGAAGTTTGTTTCTTGTAGGAACATGGAGATGTTGTTCCTTGTTGGAACATGTTTAATTGTTGGGATATCACAATATATCTTATTTAATTAATGCATCTATATACTTGGTAAAGGGTGGAAGGCTCGGCCTTATGCCTGGTGTTTTGTTCCACTCTTGCCGCCCTAGTTTCCGTCATATCGGTGTTATGTTCCCGGATTTTGCGTTCCTTACGCGGTTGGGCTATTATGGGAACCCCTTGACAGTTCGCCTTGAGTAAAACTCCTCCAGCAATGCCCAACATTGGTTTTACCATTTGCCACCTAGCCTTTTTTTCCCTTGGGTTTCGCGGACTCAAGGGTCATCATTATTTTACCCCCCCCCCCCGGGCCAGTGCTCCTCTGAGTGTTGGTCCAACCTGTCAGCTTCCGGTGACCACCAGGGGCAACTCTGGGCTGGCCTACCCGTACTTAGGACAATCTGAGTGTGCCCTGAGAAAGAGATATGTGCAGTTCCTATCAGGATTTGTCGGCACATTCGAGCGGTGTTGCTGGTTTAGTTTTACCCTGTCAAAATGTCTTGTAGAACCGGGATACCGAGTCTGATCGGAATGTCTCGGGAGGAGGTCTATTCCTTCATTGACCGTGAGAGCTTGTGATGGGCTAAGTTGGGACACCCCTGCAGGGATTTAAACTTTCGAAAGCCGTGCCTGCGGTTATGGGCAGATGGGAATTTGTTAATGTCCGGATGTAGATAACTTGAAACTTAACTTAATTAAAATGAATCAACCGCGTGTGTAACCGTGATGGTCTCTTTCCGGCGAAGTCCGGGAAGTGAACACGGTGTTGGAGTTATGCTTGACGTAGGTTGTTCTAGGATCACTTCTTGATCATAGTTTCTCGATCGTGCTTTGCCTTCTCTTCTCGCTCTTTTTTGCATATGTTAGCCACCATATATGCCAGTCGCTTGCTGCAGCTCCACCTCATACATTTTGCCTTACCCATAAGCTTAAATAGTCTTGATCGCGAGGGTGCGAGATTGCTGAGTCCACGTGACTCACAGATACTTCCAAAACCAGCTTGCAGGTGCCGATGAGTCCATGCAGATGACGCAACCAAGCTCAGGAGGAGCTCGATGAAGATCTTGTCCTTTGTGTTGTTTCGTTCTAGTTGATCAGTAGTGGAGCCCAGTTGGGGTCGATCGGGGACCTTGTCGCATTTCGGTTTCTTCTTTTATTTTGGTTCCGTAGTCGGACCTTGATTGTATCTAGATGATGTAATGCTTTATTCATGTATTGTGTGAAGTGACGATTGTAAGCCAACTATGTCTGTTTTCCCTTATGTATTACATGGGTTGTGTGAAGATTACCTCACTTGCGACATTGCTTTCAATGCGGTTATGCCTCTAAGTCGTGCTTCGACACGTGGGAGACATAGCCGCATCGAGGGCGTTACAAGTTGGTATCAGAGCTTTCCCCAACCTTAGGAGCCCCATTGCTTGATCGTTTTTAGCAGTCATTGTTGAGTCTAGAAAAAATGTTTTGAGTCATTTAGGATTTTATATATCGGAGAGTTTAGGAATTATTTTTACTCCTCAGTCTCCTCATCGCTCTGGTAAGGCATCCTGACATAGAGTTTTGACTCTTCTCTTCTAAAATTTCACTAAAAAAATTTTTAGGATCGCGCGGGTATCTTCCGATGGTTTTGTGACGAGAACATTGTCTTGGTGCCTCCTGTCAGGGGTTTTGTGGAAGTGTCCCGGGGAGTTGAGCTCTGAGGTGTTGTCGTCACAATTTTATCGTTGCAGTTCTGGAATACCTGAGTTTAGTACGCCGACATCGAAAATCTCTTTTATGCAGTTCGTTGGTGAGATAACCTCGACGCCACCCAGTACTGGGGCGGGAGTTCGGGAGTATTGCCATAACTTGTATAACGGATGCTTTTCGAAGGTTGAGGTAGACGATTTCCGAAGGTTTCTTGGTTATGTGTTGAAGGATGGATACAGCTGGATGTAGGATTTGCTAGTTTGGGTGAGATATTATGCTTCCCATGTATCCCCAACACCTGATTGCATAACCGGAAAGGTTTGGGAGTTTATAAGTGGGAATTCAAGTAGCTCTTAGGATATCTTTCCGACAGATGTATGATATGAAATTGGGGTTTGACGTCTAGTGGTCCGCCTATTCACGGTTGGTTTTCCAGTGGTCTCGTTGTGTCTTAAAGAGTCCTTGGCTATGCCGACTCGGGGACGCTTCGTATGTCATGTGCACTGCCTTGTACGTGATGGTGCTGTACGATCGAGCCCGTGTAGGCCCCACCACAAAAATTTCGGACGAAATTTTGGTCATATGTTTGTTCCGGCTTATTCTACAAGCCAATCCTTTGTTTTGTTTTGAGTTGTGGTATTCGAGTTGCTTCAAAGTCAAGTGTTGATTCCATACCTTTCCAAAACGGTGTTCTCATACTCCGATGTGAATACTAATCCTTCTTGATCATCGAGTTTGTCATGTCAATCCTTTTCACCGGCGTGTTTCTCTTCAAGTGGATCCGATCATTTCAACAATCAGCAAGATCAATTATCATTTCTTCTCAACGGTGTTTGTTTCATTCGTCTCCAAGTTGCCTTTGTTTTTCCCGCCCACCCACCCTTTTTCGTCAAGGACTCAGATTTCTTATTCTAGTATCCATCTTATTGATGTGAAGTCTCTCCATTCTTTTCCTTCATGTTCTTGCCCGGTGGTTCTCATGAAGATGCTCCACTAGTTCATCATTATTTGCTCTTTTTCTTCTCCGGTGGAACCAATTCAAGTTTTTGGTGTTGATCATATCCCTTTTCCCTCGTTTCTAATGATTTCTCATGCTGGTGCACCTCATAATCTTTCATCGCTCGCTATTCTATTGTTTCGGAGTGCTCAAGATATCTCGAAGATTTGTGTTTCCACTCTGCATTCGTTCAAGATCTTTCGAGGTTGTTATCTCATTCAAGCCATGTAACTCAACCAGTGCAACCTCTCTTTTGAATCATTCAACGGTGTTTCTCTTGAGTGGGCCCTAACCCACAGGTCTTTTTCCAGGATCTTACCTGACTCCTCTTATTTTCCCGGAGCTATCCTCAAATTTCTTTTCGGAGTTTGACGTAAGAATGAATTATCATCAGTCAAATGCTTTTCTCCAAGATCTGTCGAATTCTTTTCATCGTTGGCTCAACCTTTCCATTCTTCATTCCGGAGTGTCTAAATAATTCATGGTGGTGTTTCTCGTCGTCATTCTCGGATTTTGAAGACCGAAGAAGAGTTTCTTTTTAATCTTGCTCCATTCTCTTCAAGATTCGTGATTCTAGCTTGTTGCCATCCTCTCGTAATTGTTTTGATCGTGAAAAATTCTTTTCACCTATCCGGAGCAATTCAGGAGCCTTTTCAGTTTGATCATCCGAAGGCCATCATCTCAGAAATATTCACCTCAGCTTTCAGCTATCATTCTCCAAATTTTACTGGAGCTTCGTTCAAATGATCCTTAATCAGGTCGTCATCTCTTCGTTCTCATGGATCTAAATTCTCTCAAGCATCTTTGTTTAATTGCTAATTCTTCCCGGTGTTTCTTCATGTTTTATTCGTTCTTTTTCAATTCTTACGGTGGTTCGTTCAAGAGTTTTTCTTCCTTCGTGTATCATATCAATTCATTCGTGTTTTCAAATTCTACCGGGGTTTTTCGTTGAAGGCATTCTCAAGATGACGCTATATCTATCTTAATCCTTTCTACGAGAATAAGTAGTATGCCAATTCCATTGCTTGTCATCAATTTTAAATTGGTGAAGGATACGCATAATTTAATTCTTATTCTTGTTTCATCGAGTTTATTTAATTCCTGTTTTCCGGAGTGGTTCATAATACTTATTGTTGGTTTCAAGTGCTCATCTTTCTTCCCTGGAGTTCCAAGCTCTCGCAATTATGTAATCACGGAGATCTATCAAAAACTTTACAAGGATTCACCTTGTGTTTTCAACTTCTTTTTCCTTCCGTTTGATCATCCTTTTGTTTAACGGAATTCTTCATGGAGGCTCTACATGATTGGTTCATCAAGATTTAATTCCTCTCCGAAGTGTTCATCGACATTCTTTTCTAAGAAGCTCAAGTTGTCTTCATCTTGCTATCCGAAGTGCAATCCTTTCTTCCGTATTATTGGAGGTGGTGTTATGTCATTCCTGAATTCCTGATAATTTTCCTTCGTGTTTCATGATTCACAAGTTATCAAGTATGAGATATTTTAAATCCATCAACCTATTCATTGGAATTATCTTGGGTTATATTTCACCTAAATCCCTCCCTAAGGATTGTTGCTATTTACGGTGCTTACAAATGATCCAAGTTCTTCTTTATCCTCCCGGTGAAATATTTTCTCGTCTCCTTGGTCATACCAATCCAATTCTTCTTCCCGTGAGTGGCAGGTTGTCACCTCATAATCAGAGATGTATTCCATAAAACCATATCAAGCTTATTCTTTTCGTTGTTGGTTTTTCCAACAACTTCGTTCTAGCATTTGTTGTAAGTGTGCTCCCTCAAGATCCTGTTTCCCTTCGCTCATTCCATTCCATTCTATTCTTTTGTTCTGGAGTCATGGTTATGTTTTCTCTTTTCTCTCATCATCTTGGATAGTGTTCTTTTCGTGCCTATCCAGTTAACTAGAGTGTCATGTCCTCTGCTCAAGCTCTTTTCTTCCTATGTAGTCTTTCATCTCTTTTCAACCGAAGTGCTGTCAGAATTCGTTCTTCCTTGTTTCTCTTTTCTAACGGAGTGTTTTCAACTTCATTCATCTTCGTTGTATTCTTTTCTCGAAATGGCTTAACCTTTGCAAGGTTCTTGGTTTCACTCGTTGGTCATAGAAGCAACTTAGATTTACCTCTTCTCTTTCTCTCCCATTTTCCTTCCGGTGCCATTCTAGATCTCGGGACGAGATCCTCTCGTAGTGGTGGAGTGTTGTAACGCCCCGAGACCGATGTGCCAGGTGTCTTCCAGTTATTCACTGTTGTTGCCTTGTCATTGCTTGCGTGTCATGCATTGCATATCATGTCATCATGTGCATTTCATTTGCATACTTGTTCGTCTCTTGCATCCGAGCATTTTCCCCGTTGTCCGTTTTGCATTCTGGCGCTCCGTTCTCCTCCGGTGGTCATTTCTACCTTCTTCTCTTGTGTGGGGGTTAAACATTTCCGGATTGGACCAAGACTTGCCAAGCGGCCTTGGTTTACTACCGGTAGACCGCCTGTCAAGTTTCGTACCATTTGGACTTCGTTTGATACTCCAACGGTTAACCGAGGGACCGAAAAGGCCTCGTGTGTGCTGCAGCCCAACACCCCTCCAATTTGGCCCAAAACCCACATAAACCCCTTCTATCATCTAGAGCGTTCGATCACGATCGCGTGGCCGAAAACCGCACCTCATTTGGACTCTCCTAGCTCCCTCTACCTATATATATGTGCCTCCCTCCAAAAATCTCACGCAAATCAAACCCTAGTCCCGCTCCTCGCGCCGCCGGACAAATTCCCACCACCGGCCGGACATGTCCGCCGTCGCCGCCACCTCACTCCGGCCTATCGAAGCTCGCCACATCGCCCGGCCGCCGCTCCAGGCCAATCCCCATGCGCCACCTGGCCTCCTCTCTCCTCGGCCGCCAGGGGCCCGCGCGGCCCAGATCTGACCCGCGGGGCCCGAACCGCCGCCGCCACGCGCCTGAGTCACCCCGTCGCCTGGCTCCTCGATTCGCGCCGCCGCCCGCGCGTAGAGCGTCTCGCCGACGCCCGTGCCACCGTCCGCCGCCCGCCGCACCTTGCGCCCCGGCCGCCGTCCGCCTCGCTCCGGCGCCGCCACCGAGCTCCCTCGCCGCCGCCTCTCGCTGGCGACCACGCCACTCGGTCGGCCCCGACCTCCTCGCGCCGCCTCGTGTCTTCCTCCGTCCTCTCCGGCGATCACCAAAGCCTAGAGCTCGCCGGAGTCGGGGTTGACCCGGATCTGGTGAAGATGGACGAGATCCACCCATCCCCCCAACCAAACGGCTGGATCCATCCCGCACCGCGCCGTCCCGCTCCGCTCGATCCCCTGTTGACTTTTCGCGGAGGTATAATTTCACCAAGTCCCCGAAATTCCCATATTCGTATGCCCATATTCATCATGTTGTAACTCCGCATACGTGGCTCCGATTTGAGCATATAGCATATAACATCCGTGTCTAAGGATGTTCGTCTAAGGATATCAAAATGTTTATCTCATATGGCCACATGTTCATGTTGTTTCCTAGTGATCCGTGCCTCTTTTGAGGATGATCAGTAAAGATGTTTTGTTAATCTTGTAGTGCTCTATCCATCCATGTCTTTGTTTACAATTATGGAGCACCCTAGCTTGAGTCAATTGAGCTCTACTTTTGTCATTTCGTGAATCTGGGCAGACTGACTACTTGTTAGCGATTTTGCCGAGGATGTTGTAGTTGATCCGTGCACGCTATGTTATTGTTCTTGCCATGTCTAGCTTGCATTTTGTGTATTCTTGATGGGTGTATGCTTAGATTGTCATGGCTTCCTCTGTAGTGATTGCATCGAGCTCGTAAACATGCCTACTTGATATCTGTTTCAGCATGCTCCAGTTTTCACTAAGTCTGAAAAGTGAATATGTTTTTGCCATGTTCACATGCTTGCAATAGTATTTTCTGATCCCTTTTGGCTCAAGGTCACTAAGGGACTTTTGTTAAGCTCTTTGAGTAGCTCCATGCCATGCTTTCGCTTTGCCATGTCCAGGTCCTGTAGCATATAGTTTTCATGCTCCGAAGAGTGCTATCTGATCTGAAATTCCAGACAAGTGTTAATTTCACTAAGTCTGAGATCTGTTTGTCATATGCATTTTTGCCATGCTTGTTTGAACCTGTTAATGGATGAATTGGCCATATCTCAGTGCTAGTCTTTTGTTAAGCATCATGAGTGGATCCCTGCCATGTATTTTGTTGTCACGTTTGAGTGCTGTAGCATGTTCATCTTGTTGCATTTAGTTGGCTACTTGCTGTTTATCGCAGACCGGTGCCATATTTGAATTGCTTGCCATTTCCAAACCGTAACTCCGATTCCGGTGATCTTTATATCGATTTCAACCAAAATCACCTCACCTTTCCAGTGGCACTCTTGGATTTCCAAGTTGAGGCCAGGTTCATGCATTCCTTGTTCAATCATGCATATGCATCGCATACCACATCTCCCATATCATACCATGTTCATGTGTTGGTTGTTTACTATGTTGTGTGCTTCTTTTCCGGTGTTTGCTTCTTTGGGTTGGTTCCGAAAACGTCGCGTTTGTGAGGACCCGTTCGTCAATGTCCGTTTGCCTTCTTCATGGACTCGTTCTTCTTCCTTGCGGGATCTCAGGCAAGATGATCATACCCTCGAAATCACTTCTATCTTTGCTTGATGCTCGCTCTTTTGCTATGCCTATGCTGTGATACCTACCACTTGCTTATCATGCCTCCCATATTGTTGAACCAAGCCTCTAACCCACCTTGTCCTAGCAAACCGTTGTTTGGCTATGTTACCGCTTTGCTCAGCCCCTCTTATAGCGTTGTTAGTTGCAGGTGAAGATTGAAGTTTGTTCCTTGTTGGAACATGGAGATGTTGTTCCTTGTTGGAACATGTTTACTTGTTGGGATATCACAATATATCTTATTTAATTAATGCATCTATATACTTGGTAAAGGGTGGAAGGCTCGGCCTTATGCCTGGTGTTTTGTTCCACTCTTGCCGCCCTAGCTTCCGTCATATCGGTGTTATGTTCCCGGATTTTGCGTTCCTTACGCAGTTGGGCTATTATGGAAACCCCTTGACAGTTCGCCTTGAGTAAAACTCCTCCAGCAATGCCCAACATTGGTTTTACCATTTGCCACCTAGCCTTTTTTCCCTTGGGTTTCACGGACTCAAGGGTCATCATTATTTTACCCCCCCCCCCGGGCCAGTGCTCCTCTGAGTGTTGGTCCAACCTGTCAGTTGCCGGTGACCACCAGGGGCAACTCTGGGCTGGCCTACCCATACCTAGGACAATCTGAGTGTGCCCTAAAAAGAGATATGTGTAGCTCCTATCGGGATACCGAGTCTGATCGGAATGTCTCGGGAGGAGGTCTATTCCTTCGTTGACCATGAGAGCTTGTGATGGGCTAAGTTGGGACACCCCTGCAGGGATATATACTTTCGAAAGCCGTGCCCGCGGTTATGGGCAGATGGGAATTTGTTAATGTCCGGTTGTAGATAACTTGAAACTTAACTTAATTAAAATGAATCAACCGCGTGTGTAACCGTGATGGTCTCTTTCTGGCGGAGTCCGGGAAGTGAACACGGTGTTGGAGTTATGCTTGACGTAGGTTGTTCTAGGATCACTTCTTGATCATAGTTTCTCGATCGTGCTTTGCCTTCTCTTCTCGCTCTTTTTTGCGTATGTTAGCCACCATATATGCTAGTCGCTTGCTGCAGCTCCACCTCATACCTTTTGCCTTACCCATAAGCTTAAATAGTCTTGATCGCGAGGGTGCGAGATTGCTGAGTCCCCGTGACTCACAGATACTTCCAAAACCAGCTTGCAGGTGCCGATGAGTCCATGCAGATGACGCAACCAAGCTCAGGAGGAGCTCAATGAAGATCTTGTCCTTTGTGTTGTTTCGTTCTAGTTGATCAGTAGTGGAGCCCAGTTGGGGTCGATCGGGGACCTTGTCGCATTTCGGATTCTTCTTTTATTTTGGTTCCATAGTCGGACCTTGATTGTATCTGGATGATGTAATGCTTTATTCATGTATTGTGTGAAGTGGCGATTGTGAGCCAACTATGTCTCTTTTCCCTTATGTATTACATGGGTTGTGTGAAGATTACCTCACTTGCGACATTGCTTTCAATGCGGTTATGCCTCTAAGTCGTGCTTCGACATGTGGGAGATATAGCGGCATCGAGGGCGTTATAGAGGCTACGCACGAGTCCCTCGCACCTACACAAAACAAATAAATCCTCGCGACAAACGCGATAAGGGGTTGTCAATCCCTACACGGTCACTTACGAGAGTGAGTTTTGATAGATGTGATAAGATAATATTTTTGGTATTTTTATGATAAAGATGTAAAGTAAAATAAAAGGGCAATTAAATAAATAAGTGTTGGAAGATTAATATGATGGAAGATAGACCCATGGGCCATTGGTTTCACTAGTGGCTTCTCTCAAGAGCATAAGTATTTTACGGTGGGTGAACAAATTACTGTTGAGAAATTGACAGAATTGAGCATAGTGATACGTCTCCGTCGTATCAACTCTTCCAAACACTTTTGCCCTTGTTTTGGACTCTAACTTGCATGATTTGAATGGAACTAACCTGGACTGATGTTGTTTTCAGCAGAATTGCCATGGTGTTATTTATGTGCAGAAACAAAAGTTCTCGGAATGAACTAAAACTTCACGGAACGTCTATATGGAAATAATAAAAAATCCTTGCAAAAGATGAAGACCAAGGGGCCCACACGCTAGCCACGAGGGTGGGGGCGCGCCTGCCACCCTAGGGCGCGCCCCCTACCTCGTGGGCCTCCTGGAGCTCCTCCAACCTCAACTCCAACTCTATATATTTGGTTTCGGAGAGAGAAAAATTAGAGAGAAGGATTCATCACGTTTTACGATACGGAGCCGCCGTCATGCCCTAAAACCTCTCGGGAGGGCTGATCTGGAGTCCGTTCGGGGCTCTGGAGAGGGGAATCCGTCGCCATCGTCATCATCAACCATCCTCCATCACCAATTTCATGATGCTCACTGCCGTGTGTGAGTAATTCCATCGTAGGCTTGCTGGACGGTGATGGGTTGGATGAGATTTATCATGTAATCGAGTTAGTTTTGTTAGGGTTTGATCCCTAGTATCCACTATGTTCTGAGATTGATGTTTCTATGACTTTGCTATGCTTATGCTTGTCACTAGGGCCCGAGTGCCATGATTTCAGATCTGAACCTATTATGTTTTCATCAATATATGAGAGTTCTTGATCCTATCTTGCAAGTCTATAGTCACCTATTATGTGTTATGATCTGTTAACCACGGAGTGACAATAATCGGGATACTTACCGGTGATGACCGTAGTTTGAGGAGTTCATGTATTCACTATGTGTTAATGCTTTGGTCCGGTACTCTATTAAAAGGAGGCCTTAATATCCCTTAGTTTCCGCTAGGACCCCGCTGCCACGGGAGGGTAGGACAAAAGATGTCATGCAAGTTCTTTTCCATAAGCATGTATGACTATATTCAGAATACATGCCTACATTACATTGATGAATTGGAGCTAGTTCTGTTTCACCCTAGGTTATGACTGTTACATGATGAACCGCATCCGGCATAATTCTCTATCACCAATCCATTGCCTATGAGCTTTCCATATATTGTTCTTCGCTTATTTACTTTTTCGTTGCTATTGCTGTCATCACTACAAAATACCAAAAACATTACTTTTGCTATCATTACTTTTGCTACCGCTACCCTTTGCTATCGTTTCCACTACTATCATATTACTTTGCTACTAAACACTTTGCTGCAGATATTAAGTTTCCACGTGTGGTTGAATTGACAACTCATCTGCTAATACTTGAGAATATTCTTTAGCTCCCCTTGTGTTGAATCAATAAATTTGGGTTGAATACTCTACCCTCAAAAACTGTTGCCATCCCCTATACTTGTGGGTTATCAAGACTATTTTCTGGCGCCATTGCCGGGGAGCATAGCTCTATTCTTTGAGTCACTTGGGATTTATATCTACTTATCATTATGAAGAACTTGAGAGATCCAAAAACCAAGATTTATCCCTCAACTACGAGGGGAGGTAAGGAACTTCCATCTAGCTCTGCACTTGATTCACCTTCTGTTTTGAGTAAGCTTGCGACACCTAAACCTGCTTCTGCTATTCATTCTGATATATCGCATGTTATTGATGATGCCACTTCTGCTATGCTTGATACTTATGATGAAACTACTTCTATGCTTGATACTACTGTGCCACTTGGTGAATTTCTTGATGAACAACTTGCTAGGGTTAGAGAGAATGAAAATATTGAATCTGATAATATTGATGAAAGTGATGATGAAGACTCTCCCTCTAATGAATATGAATCACATGTTATTCCTGAGGGTTATGTTTTTGAAAAAGAAGCTGCTCTAGCTATTTTAGCTTGCAAATATAGATACGAGCTCAGGAGGTTATTAGCTAAATGGAAGCAGCAATCTCTTAATGCTAGAATGAAACCTGACCCTGCTTTCGCTACTTCACCTATCTGTGTTACTGATAAGGATTATGAATTCTCTGTTGATCCTGATATAATTACTTTGGTTGAATCTGATCCTTTTCATGGCTATGAATCTGAAACTGTTGTGGCACATCTTACTAAATTAAATGATATAGCCACTCTGTTCACTAATGATGAGAGAACTCGTTACTTTTATATCCTTAAAATATTTCCGTTCTCATTAAAGGGTGATGCTAAGATATGGTTTAATTCTCTTGATCCTGGTTGTGTGCGTAATCACCAGGATATGATTTATTACTTCTCTGCTAAATATTTCCCTGCTCATAAGAAATAAGCTGCTTTGAGGGATATATATAATTTTGTGCAAATTGAAGAAGAGAGTCTCCCACAAGCTTGGGGGAGGCTTCTCCAATTACTCAATGCTTTGCCTGATCATCCTCTTAAGAAAAATGAAATACTTGATATCTTTTATAATGGACTAACTGATGCTTCCAGAGATTACCTGGATAGTTCTGTTGGTTCTGTTTTCAGGGAAAGAACATCGGATGAAGCTGAAATTCTATTGAATAATATGTTGACAAATGAAAATAATTGGACACTTCCTGATCCTACTCCTAAACCAACTCCGAAGAAGAGGGGTATTCTATTTCTCAGTCCTGAAGATATGCAAGAGGCAAAGAAATCTATGAAAGAAAAAGGTATTAAAGCTGAAGATGTTAAGAATTTACCTCCTATTGAAGAAATACATGGTCTCAATTTACCGCCTATTGAAGAAACTTATGATCTTAATCCATTACCTATTGAAGAAACACATGGTCTTGATAACCCGACACAGGTAGTAAAGGTAAATTCTCTCTATAGATATGATAAAGCTGAAATCTCATTTACTAAGTTTGCTAGCCCATGCTTAGATGAGTTTGATAAATTTATGGTTAAGCAAGAAGACTTCAAAGCTAAAATCTCATTTACTAAGAAGCAATGAATCCGAAACTAGTGATAATGTTAATGATAATGTTCATGTTGATGCTCAACCTAGCAATGATAATGATATAGAAATTGAACCTGATGTTGATCTTGATAACCCACAATCAAAGAATTAACGTTATGATAAGAGAGACTTTGTTGCTAGGAAACATGGTAAAGAAAGAGAACCATGGGTTCAGAAATGTAGCGACCCTACTCGGTAAGAGTCGAAGTCTCTGTGCTTACCGTGCTAGTCCCTGGATCGACTTGGTAGCACACACAGTACTTGATGAAATAACAGAAGTAACACACATCTCTTTATTACATCGATAGTCCAGGAGCAATACATTTATTACAAAATAGGGCATAAAGCCAATAAGCAAATACTGCGGAAGCAAAGAAGTAATGAGTCCAACTCCACGAGCAAGGTTGAGTGTAGAACATCGACCTATCACACCTTAATCCTCGTCTGATATATCTGCAACGTGATAAGTTGCAGCCAAATGGGTCAGTACATTGAATGTACTGGCAAGTCACATCATAGTGCAATGAACCTACTTTTACATGCAGTTTGGCTGGTGGAAAGCTCTAAGTTTAGTTTTTTTTGCATAAAACTAGTTTTTCCCTATTTGAAAAGATTGTTATTCTACTACTACATTTGCATAGGATGAGTTGGCAAATCCAACTCCATCCATCCCCAAGTTTCATTTAAAACCCAACTGTTTAATTAAAGGTGAGGAGATCTCCCGACATTTCCACTACTAGATGCTCAAGTTGTCTGTAACTGGGGACACGGCTAATCGATTAGGTTGAAAACTCTGCAGAGGTTGCGCACTTTTCCCCACAAGACTCGACCACCTCCATGATCGGAAGATCGAGACATAGTCTTTCGAAAATGTTCCCCCTTAACCCACGGATAGGCTGGTACACCTACGTCATTCTACATCTGCTAGCCCATCCCGGAAGGGGTCACACTAACTACTCGACTAAGCCAAAGCCCATATTGGCTTGTGGCTACACACAGAAGCTTCTAGACATGAGAATACGATTGATCTCTTTGAGCTTGACCGGATGGTCCACAAGTGGTGCACCACCATGGATTTCCAATGCGTGCCCCACTGTACTTTGCCACCATTCCCACAAGTTTCCGCCCAGGTAGTTCATTTTTTAACTTAGGTCTTATTTACTACATTGTCACTCATCTCTCACAATGATCACGTCCCAATCCATGTCTACTTAGCATAGCAACATAAAGTAAAACGATGGTGACAAAGTTATATGGTTCAGACCTACCTCAATGAACTACTGGGTGAAAAGCAAAGTCATGTGGCACCAGTTTCCTACCATGCAGTCCTACCGCAAAGAACTAAGTGCATAATAAAAACATAGGTAATGAAACATGATCAAGATGCAACTTGCCTTGGTACTGCTGGTTGAATTCTAAAGACTGATAATATTCTGCTTCGCACTCCGGGCAATCTATCGCAAGGAAGATAAACAAACATAAGCAACAATCCAGAGAACCAAGAAGAACATGCAAAGCAAAAGTCTCGGAAAAACCAAATGAACAAACATCACACTAGCATGAAAAATATTCTAAGTGTAAAACAACATGGGCCTATGGTTTAGGAAGTGATGTGAAGTATAGTGCATACTATGCATACTAGTAAAAATATTAAAGGGAAGAATCTAGTGTTTGAAAATATTTTGAGAAAGGTCTAGGTGATAGGGTTTAGCTACAGTGACACGGTGCAAAAAGAATCACATCAATCGGAGCTACGGTTTAGGAGATATGGCCATTTGAAGTTTGAATTCAAATCTGAATAAAGTTAAAATTTGAATTTGGCCAAAAGTTTTCAAAGTTGGCTTTCTGGATAAAGCTATTCGAGACGAACATTTTGGCGCTGGTTTCATCGAATTTGGATCAACGGTTAAAAAGTTGTGGCTATTCGAAGTTTAGGGGCTAAACTGAAATTTACAGGGACTTGACTGTGAAAGTTTTATTCGGCCAGGTCACTGGCCACGTGGCGGGCTGCGGGTGGCTGGCAGCGTTCGCTGCGGAAGCGTACACGGCGAACAACCACTACTTAAGTAAAACAGCTACCGCGGCTAAAAAAAACTAAAACCGAGATCGGTTTATCTAAACTAATCGGTTTAATCTAAACCGGATGAACCGATAAAAAACACTAAACTAAACCGTTCTAGAGAAAAAAAACTAAACGAATAGCGAGCGAGCGGTTCGCTCACCTCGACGACGACGACGACGTACAGGACAGCGGCGCCAGCGTCGGGCGGTGACGGGGCGGCGGGTCTTGGCGGCGGCGGAGGTGTCGGGGAGGACGGGCGCGGCGGGGGCGGTCTGGTGGTGGGGTCGGTGGTGGTCGGGGCGCCCGGGACAGCGAGGTAGAGGGCGGCGGCTCTGGCGCTCCGGCGAGGGCGCAGGTCGTCGGGGCGGCGGTTCCGGCGAGACCTAGGCGGCAAAAACATGTCAACAAGATGCGCCTCGGCGAGTAACGAAGATTGACAGAAACAAAGTGAAGGTAGGGGAGTCTACGGCGACAGAAAACTCCGGCGAGATATTCCGGCTCCGGCGAGATCCAACGCGGCAGTGCGGCGGCTGTGAGGAGTGAGGGACAATGTGAAGTGGCAGAATTAAACGAGGGGCGTCGGGGGCATTTATAGGCGCGAGGAGGGGCTGCGGAGTCGCGGGGATGATGCTTACCCCGAGAGCAATGGCGCCGGTCGTTGAGGGAGCGCAAGCACCTGCTTATCCAGCGGGTTGAGCGGGAGGTTAGGGACGAAGGGTTTCGGGCCCCACTGGCAGCGGCGGTGGGAGAGAGCGAGCTAGGGAAGAGAGGCGTGGGCGAGTGAGGCGAGGCCTGCGGGCGCTGGGGTCTTGGGCGCGGGCTGGCCTGTCGGTGCGCCCCTGGGCCGAAGTGGCCTCGGTCCAGGTGGTGCGGTGTGCGTGCGTGTTTTTTTAAACTGAATACTAAAGTGGCCCTAAATAATTCAAATGAATAAATAAAAACACCACAATAATTTCTAAAATAACTATGCAATATTTAGAGCCTAATGAACATTAACTAAAGCACAGAACATTTTTAAAATATTTTCCTAATGCAATTAATGCACTTTTTGCAAATAAAATAAATACCAATAAACTCCAAAACTTAAAGTAATACTCAAAATAAAATTTCCCACTCTTTTATATTTTGAGGAAGTCATCTTATCCCCTCTCACTTGTTTTTTCCTCGAGTGGAAAGGATATTATTTGAATATAAAAAAACTCCATAATGCAAAGAAATATGATATGCATTGAATGATTCTATTAACATCCAAATTTAATAAAAATTGGGATGTTACAAACCTACCCCCCTTAAGATGAATCTCATCCTCGAGATTCGGGTTGGCCAGCAAAAAGGTGTGGATGGTCCTGTCTAAGATCTTCCTCTCGTTCCCACGTAGCTTCCTCCTCGGTGTGGTGACCCCACTGAACCTTGCAGAACTTGATGATCTTGGTACGGGTGATTCTTTTTGTAGTCTCAAGAATCTTAATAGGTTTCTCCTCATAAGTCAGATCGCTCTCCAACTGAATTGCTTCTAGTGGCACTGTATCTCTCAAAGGGATCTCTGCCATCTCTGCATGACACTTCTTCAGCTGGGAAACATGAAACACATCATGAACTCCTGGCAAAGCCTCTGGTAATTCCAACTGGTACGCAACCTCTCCTCTGCGTTCCAGAACTCTGTATGGTCCCACAAATCGTGGTGCTAACTTTCCTTTGACTCCAAATCTTTAAATACCTCGAAGTGGAGACACTCGAAGATATGCTCTATCTCCCACTTCATAGATCACTTCCTTGCGTTTAGCATCGGCATAACTTTTCTGCCTTGACTGGGCTATCTTAAGTCTGTCATGAATCAATTTGACCTTCTCCTCAGAATCCTTGATCAAATCAGATCCAAACAATTTGCGATCTCCAACTCCATTCCACATCAAAGGTGTCCTGCATTTCCTTCCATACAATGCCTCGAAAGGGGCCATATGCAAAATGGCTTGGTAGTTGTTGTTGTATGAGAACTCTGCGGAGGGTAAGTTATCATCCCAACTAGACCCATAGTCTACCACACACGCTCTCAACATGTCCTCTAGAATCTGATTGACTCTCTCTGTCTGCCCATCAGTCTATGGGTGGAAGGCTGTACTGAACTCTAGCCTGGTACCCAAAGTTTCATGTAACTGTTTCCAAAACTTTGAGGTAAACTATGTTCCTCTATCCGATACGATACTCCTTGGAACTCCATGCAGACATACGATCCTGGTCATGTATATCTTTGCCAGCTTAGCACTCGTATAGGTGGTCTTTACTGGAATGAAGTGAGCAACCTTGGTCAAACGATCCACTATCACCCAAATGGAATCATAACCTGAACGGGTCCTGGGTGTAACACCCTCGATGCGACTATAGCTCCCACGTGTCGAGGCATGACTTAGAGACATAATCGCATTGAAGGCATATGTCGCAAGTTAGGCAATCTTCACAACATCCCATGTAATATAGATGATAAAAGGGGAGATACATAGTTGGCTTACACTCGCCACGTCAATCAAGTACATAAATAGCATTACAACATTCAAACACTCATGGCCCGACTACGGCGCCAAAATAAAAGATAACCCAACATGCGACACGGTCCCGATCACCCCCAACTAGGCACCACTACTGATCATCAGGGAAAGACACGTAGTAACATTGAGAGTTCTCGTCGAACTCCCACTTGAGCTCAAGCGCGTCATCTGGAACAGAGTCATCAGGCCCTGCATCTGGTTTGGAAGTAATCTGTGAGCCACAGGGACTCAGCAATCTCGCACCCTCGCGATCAAGACTATTTAAGCTTAAAAGGTAAGGCAAGGTAATATGTGGAGCTGAAGCAAGCGACTAGCATATATGGTGGCTATCCTGTTCGCAAAAGAGAGCGAGAGGAGGAGGAAAAGCACGGTCGAATAACTAGGGGCAACCTGCAACAAACATTACTCCAACACCGTGTTCACTTCCCGGACTCCGCCGAGAAGACACCATCACGGTAACTCACACTTTTGATTCATTTTAATTAAGTTAAGGTTCAAGTGATCTACAACCGGACATTAACAAATTCCCATCTGCCCATAACCGCGGGCACGGCTTTCAAAAGTTCAAATCCCTGCAGGGGAGTCCCAACTTAACCCATGACAAGCTCTCACGGTCAACGAAGGAATAGACCTCCTCCCGAGACGTTCCGGTCAGACTCGGTACCTTAGTTCTACAAGACACTTCGACAGGTTAAAACAAATCAAGCAACACCGCCCGAATGTGCCGACAAATCCCGATAGGAGCTGCACATATCTCGTTCTCAGGGCACACTCAGATTGTCTAAACTTCCAATAGGCCAGCCCAGAGTTGCCCCTGGTAGCCACCGGTGGCTGATGAGTTGGACCAACACTCAGAGGAGCACTAGCCCGGGGGGGTTTAAATAAGATGACCCTCGGGCTCCGGAAACCCAAGGGAAAAAGAGGCTAGGTGGAAAATGGTAAAACCAAGGTTGGGCATTGCTCGAAAAGCATTAATCAAGGCAAACTATCAACGGGTTCCCATTATAACCCAACCGCGTAAGGAACGCAAAATTCGGGAACATAACACCGATATAACGGAAACTAGGGTGGCAAGAGTGGAACAAAACACTAGGAGAGAGGCCAAGCCTTCCACCCTTTACCAAGTATATAGATGCATTAAGATAATATGGAAATATAATGATATCCCAACAAGGAAATAATGTTCCAACAAGGAACGGTCTCCAATCTTCACCTGCAACTAGCAATGCTATAAGTGGGGCTGAGCAAAGCGATAACATAGTCAATCAACGGTTTGCTAGGACATGGTGGGTTAGAGGCTGAACATGGCAATTTGGGAGGTATGATAAGCAAGTGGTAGGCATCGTAGCATTGGCATAGCAAAAGAGCGAGCATCTAGCAAAGCAAAGATAGTAGTGATTTCGAGGGTATGATCATCTTGCCTGCAAAGTTGTCAGAGTTGACTGGATCCTCGAAAGCAAACTCAACGGGATCCTCGTTAGCGAACTCGTCTCCCGGCTCTACCCAAACAAGACAAACAAGCAACAAGGACACAATCAACCACGTGCAAGGCTCAAACAATATGATGCAAGGATGGTATGCTATGTGGGATGCGATGCGGGATGCATATGCAAGATTTGACAAGGGATGCATGAACCTGGCCTCAACTTGGAAATCCAAGTATTCCACTGGAAAGATGAGATGAAATCGCTTGAAAACGATATAAAGAACTCCGGAATCGGAGTTACGGTTTGGAAATGGCAAGCAATTCAAATATGACCACGTTCTGCGATTTACAGCAAGTAGCCATCTAAATGCAACAAGATGAACATGCTATAGCACCCAAACATGGAAACAAAATACATGGAAGGGATGAATTCATGATGCTTAACAAAAGTCTAGCACTGAGCTACGGCCAAATCATCCATTAACAGGTTCAAACAAGCATGGCAAAAAATGCATTTGACAAACAGATTTCAGACTTTGTGAAATTAACACTTGTTTGGAATTCCATATCAGATAGCACTCTTCGGAGCATGAAAACTATATGCTACAGGACCTGCACATGGCAAGGTAAAGCATGACATGGAGCTACTCAAAGATATTAACAAAAGTCCCTTAGTGACCTTGAGCCAAAAGGGATCAGAAAATACAATTGCAAGCATGTGAACATGGCAAAAACATAATCAGTTCTCAGACTTAGTGAAAAGTGGAACATGCTGAAACAGATATCAAGTAGGCATATTTACGAGCTCGATGCACTCACTACAGAGCATGTCATGATAATCTAAGAATACACCCATCAAGAATACACAAAATACAAGCTATACATGGCAAGAACAATAACATAGCATGCACGGATCAACTACAACATCGTTGGCAAAATCGCTAACAAGTAGACAATCTGCCCAGATTCACGAAATGACAAAAGTAGAGCTCGATTGACTCAAGCTAGGGTGCTCCATAATTTCAAACAAAGACATGGATGGATATAGCACTACAAGATTAACAAAACATCCTTACTGATCATCCTCAAAAGAGGCACGGATCACTAGGAAACAACATGAACATATGGCCATATGAGATAAACAGCTCAAGGACTTAGTGGAAATGCTAAGTCCCTGAAATCAGCATTACCAAGTGCCTCAGTTTGCAAGCTTGTGCTAGTCACCACACACATCACAAAAATACATGGGTTGCACCTCTGGAAATATGGCAAAACCCTTAACAAAATATATGTAGAGCTCATGGGCATATCATGCACACAATAATTATGGCAAAATGACAAATATCTAAATGGAGCAGCAGATCTGACAATTAACTCAAGTAGCACTCTTCTAATAGCATTTCGGGCATCAAGATGAACTCAAATGAAAATGATGCAATGAGATGAAATGATGTACTCTCTGAGATGAACATTTTGATATGCTATATACCCAAAACGGAGCTACGGATGCAAAGTTACGGCATGATGAACAAGGGCATATGAACTAGGGTTTCGGGGATAAAAGTCAACCGATTCAAAATCTTCAGATACAGATCCGGATCGGCGCGGAAGTCGAGGTTCACCGGAGCTTCGCCGGAACAGGGACTCACCGGGGTCGTAGGAGGCTGCCGGAGGAGGGAGGAAGCGCGGGACGGCGAGGCGGCGGGCGTCGCCGGCCGCGGCGTCGGCGGCGAGTGGCGGGGCAGCGGCGACCGGCGTCGAAGGCAGCCGCGGCGGCGCGGTGGCGCCGGCCGGCAAGAGCGGGCGAAGCCGCGGTGGCGACCGGAGCTTCCAGGCGGTGGGGCGAAGCGCGGGAGGCGCGGCCCGGATGGGAGGATGGCGGCGGCGGCGCGATGGGCCTCGAGGGCCCGGCTCGGGCCTCCCGGGCCGGCGGCGGAGGGAGGCGGCGATGCCCACGTGGCAGGCGCGGATAGGGCGCGGGCGGCGGCGGCGGTTTTGTCCAGCCGGATTTGGACGTGTCCGGCCGGCCCGATCTGGGATTTCTCTTCTTTTTTTTAGGGTTTCGGGGATGGGATCCGAGATTTGGAATGAGGGGTCTATATATAGGCATAGAGGGAGCTAGGAGAGTCCAAATGAGGTGCGGTTTTCGGCCACGCGATCGTGATCGAACGATCTAGATGATGGAGAAGGTTTAGGTGGGTTTTGGGCCAAATTGGAAGGGTGTTGGGCTGCAACACACATGAGGCCTTTTCGGTCCCTCGGTTAACCGTTGGAGTATCAAACGAAGTCCAAATGGTACGAAACTTGACAGGCGGTCTACCGGTAGTAAACCAAGGCCGCTTGGCAAGTCTCGGTCCAATCCAGAAATGTTTAATCCCCGCACACGAAAGAAAGGTAGAAATGACCACCGGAGGAGAACGAAGCGCCAGAATGCAAAACGGACAACGGGGAAAATGCTCGAATGCATGAGATGAACACGTATGCAAATGCAATGCGCATGATGACATGATATGAGATGCAAGACAACGATAACAACACACGGAGACAAAAACCTGAACCCAAGAAAATAAAATAACTTAAGGCCGGAAACGGCAAGAGTTGGAGTACATATTGGGTAATTCACATCCGGGGTGTTACAACACTCCACCACTACGAAAGGATCTCGTCCCGAGATCTAGGACTGAAAGAACGCTGGGTACTCAGAACGGAGGTGATCCTCGTGTTCCCAGGTAGCTTCACGGTCGGAATGGTGTGACCACTTGACTTTGAGGAATTTGATTGACTTTTTGCGAGTCTTCCGTTCAGTCTCTTCAAGAATAGCAACTGGGTGCTCATGATAGGAGAGATCTTCTTGGAGCTCAATGTCCTCGAAGTTGACGGTGCGATCAGGAGTCTTGAAGCACTTTCGGAGCTGAGAGACATGGAACACGTCATGAACATTTGCAAAGTTTGAAGGAAGCTCGAGTTGATAGGCGAGATCGCCTCTCTTGCTGACGATCTTGAAAGGTCCCACGTATCTGGGGGCAAACTTCCCTTTGATACCGAAGCGATGAGTACCTTTCATAGGAGAGACGCGGAGGTAAACATGATCTCCGATCTCAAAAGCCAAATCATGGTGCTTACTATCATAGTAGCTCTTCTGGCAGGATTGGGCTGCTTTGAGGTTATCTCGAATGACTTTGCACATTTCCTCTGCCTCTGTGATTAAGTCATTACCCAAAAGCTGACGTTCACCGGTTTCGGACCAGTTGAGAGGGGTACGGCACTTCCTGCCATACAGAATTTCAAATGGGGCCTTGCCCAAACTTGCTTGAAAACTGTTGTTGTAGGAGAATTCAGCATAAGGAAGACAATCCTCCCACTTCATGCCGAAGGAGATCACATAAGCCCTGAGCATATCTTCAAGAATCTGGTTGACACGCTCGACTTGACCGCTAGTTTGAGGATGGGAAGCTATGCTGAAGCGGATGTTGGTGCCCATGGCCTTTTGAAAAGAATCCCAAAACTTGGAGGTAAAGATGCTGCCACGGTCTGAAGAGATCACTTGTGCAATACCGTGCAGAGAGACAATTTGAGAGGTATAGAGTTCCGCCAATTGAGCTGCAGTGATTGACTCTTTGATAGGCAGAAAGTGAGCCACTTTGGTGAGTTTGTCGATGACAACGAATATAGCATCATTGCCATGCTTGGACTTTGGAAACCCAGTCATGAAGTCCATTTCAATGCGGTCAAACTTCCATTCTGGAATGGCAAGAGGTTGGAGGAGACCCGCTGGCCTTTGGTGTTCTGCCTTCACTCTTCTGCAGACATCACATTCGTTCACGAATTGAGCAATCTCGCGCTTCATTCGAGTCCACCAATAAGCCTGCTTGAGGTCCTGATACATCTTCGTGCTCCCAGGGTGGATGGAGAGGAGAGAATTGTGAGCCTCGTTCATGATCACTTTACGAAGTTCACCTTTGGGCACGACAATACGATCCTCGAAGAAGAGAGTGTCCTTGTCATCAAGGCGGTAGCACTTGTACTTGGGTTGACTCTTGGCAATCCCAATCTTCACCTTTTTCACCATAGCATCAAGAAGCTGGGCTTGGCAAATCTGGTCTTCTAAGGTAGGAGAGACTTGGAGGTTGGCAAGGAAACCTTGAGGAACAACTTGCAGATTAAGTTTGCGGAAAGCTTCACAAAGCTCGGGTTGATAAGGCTTGAGGATCAGACTGTTGCAATAAGCCTTCCTGCTCAATGCGTCAGCAATCACATTGTCCTTGCCTGGAGTATACTCGATACTCGGATTATACTCTTGAATCATTTCGACCCATCGAGTTTGCCTGAGGTTGAGATTAGGCTGAGTGAAGATGTACTTGAGACTCTTGTGATTAGTGAAAATTTCCACTTTTCTTCCCAATAAGAGATGTCTCCAAGTCAAAAGAGCATGCAAAACTGCCGCCAACTCGAGGTCATGAGTGGGGTAGTTGTTCTCATTGGGCTTCAACTGGCGAGAGTTATAAGCAACAACTTTCTTCTCTTGCATCAACACTACGCCAAGACCTTGGAGAGAGGCATCACAAAAGACCTCGTACGGCTTGGATTCGGCAGGCGGAGTGAGAACTGGAGCAGTGATCAATTTCTCTTTCAAAGTGTTGAAAGCAATGTCACACTCCGGAGACCAAACGTACTTGACGTGCTTCTGGAGAAGATTTGAGAGAGGCTTCGTGATCTTAGAAAAGTTTTCAACGAATCTTCGACAATAGCTTGCGAGACCGAGGAAGCTACGGAGTTGCTTCACGTTCTGAGGAGGTTCCCAATTCACAATTGCAGACACCTTCTCAGGATTCACGGCAATGCCCTTGGCAGAGATGATATGACCAAGATAAAGAACTTCATCGAGCCAAAATTCGCACTTGAAGAACTTGGCGTAGAACTGGTGTTCTCTGAGCTTATCGAGTACCAAACGCAAGTGCTTGGCATGATCTTCCTTGTTCTTCGAGAAAACCAGAATGTCGTCGAGATAGACCAAAACGAAGTCATTGGTGTAGGCGTTGACGATGAAGTTCATCATGCGAGAGAATGTCGGAGGAGCGTTGACGAGGCCAAAAGACATGACAGTGTATTCATATGAACCATAGCTTGTCCTGAAAGCCGTCTTGGGAATATCTTGCTCAGGGATTCGAATCTGATGATAACCCATATGGAGATCAAGCTTGGAGAATACTTGGGCACCCTTGAGTTGTTCGAACAGCTCGTTGATGTTGGGAAGTGGGTATTTGTTCTTGAGAGTCTTCTTGTTCAATGCGCGGTAATCAACACAAAGTCGGTCCGTTCCATCCTTCTTCTTCACAAAAAGAACACCACAACCCCACGGAAAAGAACTAGGCCGGATGAGACCCATTCTCTCTTGAATATCGAGTTGCTTCTTCAGCTCCTTCAACTCTTCAGGTCCGAGCTTGTAAGGACGCTTGCACACTGGTTCCGTGCCAGGCTCAAGATCGATGACGAATTCAACTGGCCGGTACGGAGGCATTCCTGGAAGCTCTTCTGGAAAGACGTCTTGATATTCGCAAACGACTGGAATTTGCGAGATAGCATCCAGTTCACCCTTCTCATTGAGAGAAAACAGATGGATAGTATTATCCCGAGCGGCAAAGACAATTACATCCTCATGCGAATGAGTCAATTGAATCTGCCTGGCTGCACAATCAAGCTGAGCCTTGTGCTTAGAAAGCCAATCCATTCCGAGAATAAGATCAATATCCGAGTTACCAAGGATCATTGGAGAAGCCAGAAACTTGAAATCACCCATGGAGATAGAAATATCCGGAACCTCGTAGTTAGCGAGCAAACATCTACTCGGAGAGACAACTGCTAACGGTTTATGCATGACTTGAGAAAACCAACCATGCTTAGATGCAAAAGGTCTCGAGATAAAACAATGTGATGCACCAGTGTCAAAAAGAACTTTTGCGGGAACATCGTTAACAGGAAGGTTACCCATGATGACATCTGATGAATCCTCTGCCTGAGCTGCATTCACCATATTGACCTTGGCGTACTTGGGGTTATGCTTGACCACAGCTGTACTTGTCGATCTCACGGGAGGAGGAGGAGGGAGACGCCTCTGACTCAAGCATTTGTTGGCATAGTGACCCTTCTGTTGGCACTTGTTGCACGTGACCTATGAAAGCGGACGGTGATACGGAGCACTTGATCTTGGAGCTTGAGACGAAGTCTTGTTCTGAAAGCCAGGGTTGGGTGGGTGGGAAGATCCACTGCCAACTTTGCTCTTTTGCTGATACGGCTGACGGAACAGAGGAGGAGTAAGCCAATACTTCTGCTGCTTGGCCACTTGAGTAGAGGAAGAAGGAGTAGCATCTCTGACTCGCTTCTTGGAAGCATCACACCTCAGTTGAGCGGCCTCTTGCTTCAATGCCATGTTGTAGAACTCATCGTACCTCAACGGCTCAAAGAGAACAAGAGCTAGCTGGATTTCTTCTCTGAGACCACCCCTGAACTGGTATATCATGCTCTTCTCATCAGGTACGTCCTGCTTAGCAAAACGGGCGAGCTTCTGGAACAACTTGTTGTAGTCATAGACAGATAAAGAGCCTTGCTTCAGGTTGCGGAATTCCTCACGCTTGCTTTCAACCATGCTCTGAGGGATATGGTGAGCTCTGAAATCTTGACGGAATTCATCCCAGGTAATAGCACGTCCACCTCTGGAATCCTTGTATTGCTGGAACCATTCTGCAACTTGATCTTTGAGTTGGAAGGAAGCGAACTTGACGAAGTCCTCAGGCCTGACGTTACTGCACTCGAAATGCTTGCACAGATCCACAAGCCAATCGTCAGCATCAGTTGCCTCAACACAATTGCTGAAAGTCTTTGGCCCGTTAGCAAGGAACTGGTTGAGTGTAGCAAAGTGATTCTGATTATTGCCTTGGTTCCCTTGATTGCCTTGATTGCGCTCTTGGAGAATTTGCATGATCAACTATGTGTTTGCATTGGTTGCGGCCATCACAGCTTGCCATGCCTCCGGAGGAGATGGAGGTGGTGGCGGATCTTGATTCTGATTCTGATTGGTGCTCTTAGCGAGAGCCATCCTGAAGAGGTTGACCACCGTTAGCACATTGACAGATAAAATGAAACTGAATCCAATAGAATGAAAATTGCAACATAAAGTCTTCACATCCGAACAAAATGAACGAATGCATTCCTCTTGAATTGGTCACATATCCATAAATTGAGAAGCCACTTAGAATTTAGGTAGAGAAATAAATCAACAAGGTATGGATCAAGAACGAATAATCGGTAAGAAATCCCAATCTCAAACCAAATATCCATGGAAGAAGAACTAGAGCTACGAGAATTCCCACCTATGAAACTCCCGAACCTTTCCGGTTATGCAATCAGGTGTTGGGGATACAGGGGAAGCATAATATCTCACCCAAATCTAACAAATCCTACATCCAGCTGTATCCATCCTTCAACACATAACCGAGAAAAACTTCGGAAACCATCTACCTCAACCTTCGAAAAGCATCTGTTATACAAGTTATGGCGATACTCCCGAACTCCCGCCCTAGTACTGGGTGGCGTCGAGGTTATCTCACCAACGAACTGCATAAAAGAGATTTTCGATGTCGGCGTACTAAACTCAGGTATTCCAGAACTGCAACGATAAAATTATGACGACAACACCTCAGAGCTCAACTCCGCGGGACACTTCCACAAAACCCCTGACAGGAGGCACCAAGACAATGTTCTCGTCATAAAACCATCGGAACGATTCCAAGATACCCGTGTGATCCTAAATTTTTTTTGTGAAATTTGAGAAGAGAAGAGTCAAAACTCTACATCAAGATGCCTTACCAGAGCGATGAGGAGACTGGGAAGTAAAAATAATTCCTAACTCTCCGATATATAATTCCTAAATGACTCAAAACATTTTTCTAGACACAACTCGGCTGCTAATAACGATCAAGCAATGGGGCTCCTAAGGTCGGGGAAGGCTCTGATTACCAACTTGTAACACCCTCGATGCGACTATAGCTCCCACGTGTCGAGGCACGACTTAGAGACATAATCGCATTGAAGGCATATGTCGCAAGTTAGGCAATCTTCACAACATCCCATGTAATATAGATGATAAAAGGGGAGATACATAGTTGGCTTACACTCGCCACGTCAATCAAGTACATAAATAGCATTATAACATTCAAACACTCATGGCCTGACTACGGCGCGAAAATAAAAGATAACCCAACATGAGACACGGTCCCGATCACCCCCAACTGGGCACCACTACTGATCATCAGGGAAAGACACGTAGTAACGTTGAGAGTCCTCGTCGAACTCCCACTTGAGCTCAAGCGCGTCATCTGGAACAGAGTCATCAGGCCCTGCATCTGGTTTGGAAGTAATCTGTGAGCCACAGGGACTCAGCAATCTCGCACCCTCGTGATCAAGACTATTTAAGCTTAAAAGGTAAGGCAAGGCAATATGTGGAGCTGCAGCAAGCGACTAGCATATATGGTGGCTATCCTGTTCGCAAAAGAGAGCGAGAAGAGGAGGCAAAGCACGGTCAAATAACTAGGGGCAACCTGCGACAAACATTACTCCAACACCGTGTTCACTTCCCGGACTCCGCCGAGAAGAGACCATCACGGTAACTCACACTGTTGATTCATTTTAATTAAGTTAAGGTTCAAGTGATCTACAACCGGACATTAACAAATTCCCATCTGCCCATAACCGCGGGCACGGCTTTCAAAAGTTCAAATACCTGCAGGGGAGTTCCAACTTAGCCCATGACAATCTCTCACGGTCAACAAAGGAATAGACCTCCTCCCGAGACGTTCCGATCAGACTCGGTACCTCGGTTCTACAAGACACTTCGACAGGTTAAAACAAATCCAGCAACACCGCCCGAATGTGCCGACAAATCTCGATAGGAGCTACACATATCTCGTTCTCAGGGCACACTCATATTGTCTAAACTTCCGGTAGGCCAGCCCAGAGTTGCCCCTGGTAGCCACCGGCGGCTGACGAGTTGGACCAACACTCAGAGGAGCACTGGCCCGGGGGGGGGTTTAAATAAGATGACCCTCGGGCTCTGGAAACCCAAGGGAAAAAGAGGCTAGGTGGCAAATGGTAAAACCAAGGTTGGGCATTGCTGGAAAAGCTTTAATCAAGGCGAACTATCAAGGGGTTCCCATTATATCCCAACCGCGTAAGGAACGCAAAATCCGGGAACATAACACCGATATGACGGAAACTAGGGTGGCAAGAGTGGAACAAAACACTAGGCGAGAGGCCGAGCCTTCCACCCTTTACCAAGTATATAGATGCATTAAGATAACATGGCAATATAATGATATCCCAACAAGGAAGGAACGGTCTCCAATCTTCACCTGCAACTAGCAACGCTATAAGAGGGGCTGAGCAAAGCGGTAACATAGCCAATCAACGGTTTGCTAGGACATGGTGGGTTAGAGGCTAAACATGGCAATTTGGGAGGCATGATAAGAAAGTGGTAGGCATCGTAGCATCGGCATAGCAAAAGAGCGAGCATCTAGCAAAGCAAAGATAGTAGTGATTTCGAGGGTATGATCATCTTGCCTGCAAAATTGTCAGACTTGACTGGATCCTCGAAAGCAAACTCAATGGGCGCCTCATTAGCAAACTCGTCTCCCGGCTCTACCCAAACAAGACAAACAAGCAACAAGGACACAATCAACCACGTGCAAGGCTCAAACAATATGATGCAAGGATGGTATGCTATGCGGGATGCGATGCGGGATGCATATGCAAGATTTGACAAGGGATGTATGAACCTGGTCTCAACATGGAAATCCAAGTGTGCCACTGGAAAGATGAGATGAAATCGCTTGAAAACGATATAAAGAACACCGGAATCGGAGTTATGGTTTGGAAATGGAAAGCAATTCAAATATGACCACGTTCTGCGATTTACAGCAAGTAGCCATCTAAATGCAACAAGATGAACATGCTACAACACCCAAACATGGCAACAAAATACATGGCAGGGATGCATTCATGATGCTTAACAAAAGTCTAGCACTGAGCTACGGCCAAATCATCCATTAACAGGTTCAAACAAGCATGGCAAAAATGCATTTGACAAACAGATTTCAGACTTAGTGAAATTAACACTTGTCTGGAATTTCAGATCAGATAGCACTCTTCGGAGCATGAAAACTATATGCTACAGGACCTGAACATGGCAAGGTGAAGCATGGAATGGAGCTACTCAAAGAGCTTAACAAAAGTCCCTTAGTGACCTTGAGCCAAAAGGGATCAGAAAATACAATTGCAAGCATGTGAACATGGCAAAAACATAATCAGTTCTCAGACTTAGTGAAAAGTGGAACATGCTGAAACAGATATCAAGTAGGCATGTTTACGAGCTCGATGCACTCACTACAGAGCATGTCATGATAATCTAATCATACACCCGTCAAGAATACACAAAATACAAGCTAGACATGGCAAGAACAATAACATAGCATTCATGGATCAACTACAACATAATCGGCAAAATCGCTAACAAGTAGACAATCTGCCCAGATTCACGAAATGACAAAAGTAGAGCTCTATTGACTCAAGCTACGGTGCTCCATAATTGCAAACAAAGACATGTGTGGATAGAGCACTACATGATTAACAAAACAACCTTACTGATCATCCTCAAAAGAGGCACGGATCACTAGGAAACAACATGAACATATGGCCATATGAGATAAACAGCTCAAGGACTTAGTGGACATGCTAAGTCCCTGAAATCAGCATTACCAAGTGCCTCACTTTGCAAGCTTGTGCTAGTCACCACACACATCACAAAAATACATGGGTTGCACCTCTGGAAAGATGGCAAAACCCTTAAGAAAACATATGTAGAGCTGATGGGCATATCATGCACACAATAACTATGGCAAAAATGACAAATATCTAAATGGAGCAGCAGATCTGACAATTAACTGAAGTAGCACTCTTCTAACAGCATTTCGGGCATCAAGATGAACTCAAATGAAAATTATGCAGTGAGATGAAATGATGTACTCTCTGAGGTGAACATTTTGATATGCTATATGCCCAAAATGGAGCTACGGATGCAAAGTTACGGCATGATGAACAAGGGCATATGAACTAGGGTTTCGGGGATAAAAGTCAACCGATTCAAAATCTTCAGATCCAGATCTGGATTGGCGCGGAAGTCGAGGTTCGCCGGAGCTTCGCCGGAACAGGGACTCGCCGGGGTCGTAGGAGGCCGCCGGAGGAGGGAGGAAGCACGGGACGGCGAGGCGGCGGGCGTCGCCGGCCGCGGCGAGTGGAGGGAGGCGGCGATGCCCACGTGGCAGGCACGGATAGGGCGCGGGCGGCGGCGGCGGTTTTGTCTGGCCGGATTCGGACATGTCCGGCCGGCGCGATCTGGGATTTCTCTTCTTTTTTTTAGGGTTTCGGGGATGGGATCCGAGATTTGGAATGAGGGGTCTATATATAGGCATAGAGGGAGCTAGGAGAGTCCAAATGAGGTGCGGTTTTCGGCCACGCGATCGTGATCGAACGATCTAGATGATGGAGAAGGTTTAGGTGGGTTTTGGGCCAAATTGGAAGGGTGTTGGGCTGCAACACACACGAGGCCTTTTTGGTCCCTCGGTTAACCGTTGGAGTATCAAACGAAGTCCAAATGGTACGAAACTTGACAGGCGGTCTACCGGTAGTAAACCAAGGCCGCTTGGAAAGTCTCGGTCCAATCCGCAAATGTTTAATCCCCACACACGAAAGAAAGGTAGAAATGACCACCGGAGGAGAACGAAGCGCCGGAATGCAAAACGGACAACAGGGAAAATGCTCGAATGCATGAGATGAACACGTATGCAAATGCAATGCGCATGATGACATGATATGAGATGCAAGACAATGATAACAACACACGGAGACAAAAACCCGAAGCCGAGAAAATAAAATAACTTAAGGCCGGAAACGGCAAGAGTTGGAGTACATATTGGGTAATTCACATCTGTGGTGTTACACTGGGTAACCCCGTGATAAAGTCCATACCAAGTTTATCCGATTTCCAATCAGGTATCGGTAACGGCTGAAGTAAACCTGCTGGTTTCTGATGCTCCGCCTTTACTCTCTGACATACATAACATATTGCCACATACTCGGCAATTTCTCGCTTCATACCGGCCCACCAAAAACTTTCCTTCAAGTCCAAATACATCTTGGTATTGCCTGGGTGTATCGAATATGGTGAGTCGTGAGCCTCCTGAAGAATCAACTTCCTGATCTCCGGGTCATTGGGTACACAAATCCGTTGCTCAAACCATATGGTTCCATGTTCATCCTCACGGAATCCTTCTGCTTTCCCTTTGCTCATCATTTCTTTGATCTTAGCAATACCTTGGTCCAACTTCTGGGCTTCTCTGATTCTTACCAACAAGGTGGAATGCACCTCGAGTGTGGCAACACAACCTCTTGGAACTATTTCCAATTGAAGGTCTCTAAGCTCATCACATAACTCCTGAGGTAAACCTCCTGCTGTAAGGGTATTAACATAACTCTTACGGCTCAAAGCATCTGCCACAACGTTGGCTTTTCCTGGATGATAATGCAGACTCATGTCATAATCCTTTATAAGTTCCAACCATCTCCTTTGCCTGAGATTCAACTCTTTCTGCGTGAAGATATACTTCAAACTCTTGTGATCCATGTAAACATCACAACAATTCCCAATAAGATAGTGTCTCCATGTCTTGAGTGCATGCACTACAGCTGCCAACTCCAAATCATGCGTGGCATAGTTCAACTCGTGAGGTCGAAGCTATCGTGAAGCATAAGCTACAACCTTTCCCTCTTGCATAAGAACACCTCCAAGTCCCTGACGTGAAGCATCACAATACACCTGAAAGTCCTTGTGTACGTCAGGCAGGACTAACACTGGGGCTGTAACCAAATGCTTCTTCAACTCTTGAAAGCTGGCTTCACACTCTTCAGTCCAAACGAACTTGGTGTCCTTTTTCAACAATGATGTCATGGGCCTGGCAATCTTGGAGAAATTTTCAATAAATCTCTGGTAATATCCTGCAAGCCCAAGAAAACTACGAATCTCACCAACTATGGTGGGTGCATTCCATTCCGTGACTGACTCTACCTTGGTAGGGTCCACTGCAATCCCTTCACCTGACACTACATGTCCAAGGAATCTGACTTCCTTCAGCCAAAACTCACACTTGCTGAACTTGGCATAAAGTTGATGTTCTCTGAGCTTCTCCAAAACTAAGCGCACATGTTCAGCGTGTTCCTCCTCATTCTTGGAGTAAACCAATATGTCATCAATGAAAACCACAACAAACTTATCCAGGAACTCCATGAATACTTTGTTCATCATGTTCATAAAATAGGCAGGGGCATTAGTCAAACTAAAGGACATGAGTGTATACTCATAAAGCCCATACCTTGTGGTAAAATCTGTCTTGGGTATATCCTTCTCACGAATCTTCAACTGGTGATAACCCGATCGAAGATCGATCTTGGAGAAAACACTAGCTCCTTCTAGCTGGTCAAACAAGTCATTGATCATCGATAGGGGATACTTGTTCTTGATGGTCACCTCATTCAAAGAGCGGTAATCCACACACATTCTCAAGGTTCCATCCTTCTTCTCCACTAAAAGTACTGGGGCTCCCCAAGGTGATGAACTCGGGCGAATATACCCCTTCTCTAGCAACTCCTTAATCTGTTTCTTGACTTCCTCCAAATCATTAGCAGGCATTCGATACGGCCTCTTGGAGATAGTCCCTGTGCCTGGCAGCAACTCAATCAAAAACTCAATCTCCCGATCTGGCGGCATACCCGGTAACTCATCCGGAAATACATCGGGATAATCTTTCGCCACTGGTACTTCTTCCTGGATAACTCCCGTAAGAGACTTCACCTGAGTCCTCTTAGGCTTAAGCCTGGATACGTACTTGATCCTCTTCTTCCCCGGGGTGGTGAGAAAAATTGATCTACTAGCACAATCAATGTTTCCCTCATACTTGGACATCCAATCCATCCCTAGGATTACATACAACCCTTGCGATTCTAGTATAATCATGTCTGTGGGAAAAACATGCCCCCCTATGTTCAAAGGCAATTGGAAACATCCCTGACTAGCCATAGACTCGGCTCCTGGGGAACTCACTAGAATGGGTGCCTTAAGAGCTATGGTAGGCAACTTATGTTTATCCACAAATCCCCTTGATATGAATGAATGCGATGCACCAGTGTCAAAAAGAATGAGTGCTGGAAATGAATTAACCAAGAACTTACCAATCACTGCGTCAGGCTGCTCATAAACCTCTTCCACATTGACATGATTCACATGTCCCTTAGTGAAAGGATTGGGCTTCTTGCCTCCAGAATTCCCATTGCCATTTCCATTTCCATTCTGCGCCTCAGGGCACTCATTGGAGTAGTGACCTGTCTTCTTGCACTTGAAGCAGGTGATGTGACTCAGGTCCTTCTTCATCGGTGTGGAAGAATTGAAATGCTGCTGATTGCCATTTCCTCCATTACCATTGCCCTACTTGTGACCATGGTGGTTGTGTCCATTCCCCCCATGATGAATGTGGCCCCCATGGTTATGGTGATTCCCTCCAAACTTGCTAGTGCCTGATCCAAAACTCCCTGAGTACGGGCTGTAGCGGGGTTTCTGTTGAACTCCCGAGTTATACTTCCCGTGACCGTACTTCCTCTTATGATTCTCCATCTGCTGGTGCTTGCCTTCAAGAATAATAGCCTTATCAACCAGCTCCTGATAGTCCGAAAATGTTGCCACAGTCAACTGAACTCCCAACTCATCGTTCAGTCCCTCCAGAAACTTCTCCTGCTTGGCTACATCGGTGGCCACGTCCTCTGGGGCGTAACGGGCCAATTTACTAAACTCATCAACATACTGAGATACCGTGCGTCCTCCCTGGCGCAAGCTGCGGAACTCCTTCTTCAGACTCATGGCTCCATCTGAAACATGAGCAGTGCGGAACGCCCGCTGGAACTGACCCCAAGTCACATCTCCATGGGGTATGTGGTGGTGTAGTTCTCCCACCAAGCAGCTGCCGGTCCATCCAGCTGGTGGGCAGCAAACTTCACCTTCTCCGCATCATTGCATCCTTCCGTGGCCAGCTCCCTTCCTATCTTGCGGAGCCAGTCATCTGCGACGATTGGCTCCATGCTGCAGGAGAACACGGGTAGGTTCAGCCTCAGAAAACGGGCAAGACTGTCAACCGGGGGTGGCGGCGGTGGGTTGTTGTTGTTGTTCTGGTTCTGGTTCTGAATGAGCATCTGCATAAGAGCATTCTATTGTTGGATCAATTACGTAAGCTCCGGCGGAAAGTTGAATCCGGGGTCACATCTTGGAGGCATCTCATGGGTTTCAGAGTGGATGAGGAGTTAGAATAGAACAAGGCCTAGCGAGTAAAATCACACTACCCATATGCACATGATAGCAATAAAACTTCAAATCACTCCAATTCAATTTCAAGCAAAGAGGTTCACATGAATAATCAAACCTAAGGTAAGCCATGTCACAAGATTTGACAAGGTCTTACAAATGAAATAAAACTAATCGGATAACGAAATCGAATTTCTAAACCCTCATGGTGGTATAAAATCTAACTCTCATCAGATGAGGACCAGTCAACCATGTCGACATCGGGTGTCCTTGCATCGCTCTCCGTGTCGTCATCTCCGAGCTCATCATTTTGGTCTCTCTCCTGGCTAACATAGGCACCATAAGAGTGATCCTCCTGGATGTTTTCTCCCTCATCCAGCTTCTCCTCGGCCTCCTCGAGCTCAAGCTTTAGGTCGTCTATCTTCTCCTGCAGTGCGTCCAGCTCTCCTTCGTGCTCGATGCGAGCGTCCTGGAGCTCCTCCTCTAGCTCGGCCTTGCGGGTCATGAGGTTCTTGATGACGACCATGTTGTCGGACAGCTCCAGCTCCATCATACGAATGTGCTCCTCCATGTCCTGGATATGGGATGCTATCGTCTCGTCCTCCAGGGTACGCACCACATCTCCATTTGCGTCGCGGCGTCCGTACATCACAAAGGAGGTCCTCTTGAGGTCTTTGTCATACACCTCCCGAATGCGTCCGAGAGCAATGTGAGCAGCGATACCCCTGCCCAAGCCCCATGTTGCGGTATCCACATGGAAATCAATGGGCTTGGTGCGGTTTCCGAGGATGCGTCCGGGGATATGAGCATCGATCCTCCAACGTGTCTCCTTGGGCAGGTGGCGGTGAAGGTTCCAGTGAATGTGGGAAGCCCAATCTTCAGGTGCTTCGTGATCTTCACCAGCTGCCTTCCAAAGGGCATGGTCTCATCGGGCTGCTCGAACTCAACAAGGGCGGACGACATCTACATTTTGAAAAAGAGAAGAAATTAGTATTGAAGTAGAGAAGGTACGAGACCAAAGGATATATATGGAAAATGAAAACTATAGTTTTTATCCTATGGCTTTTCTCCATTTCTATGGGTCATGTCCTACAGTCAACGTGTGCTCTGATACCATCTTGTAGCGACCCAACTCGGTAAGAGTCGAAGTCTCTGTGCTTACCGTGCTAGTCCCTGGATCGAATTGCTAGCACACATAGTACTCGATGAAATAACAGAAGTAACACACATCTCTTTATTACATCAATAGTCCAGGAGCAATACATTTATTACAAAATAGGGCATAAAGCCAATAAGCAAATACTGCAGAAGCAAAGAAGTAAATGAGTCCAACTCCATGAGCAAGGTTGAGTGTAGAACATCGACCCATCACACCTTAATCCTCGTCTGATATATCTGCAATGTGATAAGTTGCAGCCAAATGGGTCAGTACATTGAATGTACTGGCAAGTCACATCATAGTGCAATGAACCTACTTTTACATGCAGTTTGGCTAGTGGAAAGCTCTAAATTTAGTTTTTTGCATAAAGCTAGTTTTTCCCTATTTGAAAAGATTGTTATTCTACTACTACATTTGCATAGGATGAGTTGGCAAATCCAACTCCATCCGTCCCCAAGTTTCATTTGAAACCCAACTGTTTAATTAAAGGTGAGGAGATCTCCCGACATTTCCACTACTAGATGCTCAAGTTGTCCATAACCGGGGACACGGCTAATCGATTAGGTTGAAAACTCTGCAGAGGTTGCGCACTTTTCCCCACAAGACTCGACCACCTCCATGATCGGAAGATCGAGACATAGTCTTTCGAAAATGTCCCCCCTTAACCCACGGATAGGCCGGTACACCTACGTCATTCTACATCTACTAGCCCATCCCGGAAGGGGTCACACTAACTACTCGACTAAGCTAGAGCCCATATTGGCTTGTGGCTGCACACGTAAGCTTCTAGACATGAGAATACGATTGATGTCTTTGAGCCTGAGCGGACGGTCCACTAGTGGTGCACCACCATGGATTTCCCATGCGTGCCCCACTGTACTTTGCCACCATTCCCACAAGTTTCCGCCCAGGTAGTTCATTTTTTAACTTAGGTCTTATTTACTACATTGTCACTCATCTCTCACAATGATCACGTCCCAATCCATGTCTACTTAGCATAGCAACATAAAGTAAAACGATGGTGACAAAGTTATATGGTTCAGACCTACCTCAATGAACTACTAGGTGAAAAGCAAAGTCATGTGGCACCAGTTTCCTACCATGTAGTCCTACCGCAAAGAACTAAGTACATAATAAAAACATAGGTAATGAAACATGATCAAGATGCAACTTGCCTTGGTACTGCTGGTTGAATTCTAAAGACTGATAATATTCTGCTTCGCACTCCGGGCAATCTATCGTAAGGAAAATAAAAAAACATAAGCAACAATCAAGAGAACCAAGAAGAACATGCAAAGCAAAAGTCTCGGAAAAACCAAATGAACAAACATCACACTAGCATGAAAAATATTCTAAGTGTAAAACAACATGGGCCTATGGTTCAGGAAGTGATGTGAAGTATAGTGCATACTATGCATACTAGTAAAAATATTAAAGGGCAGAATCTAGTGTGTGAAAATATTTTGAGAAAGGTCTAGGTGATAGGGTTTAGCTACAGTGACACGGTGCAAAAAGAATCACGTTAATCAAAGCTATGGTTTAGGAGATATGGCCATTTGATGTTTGAATTCAAATCTGAATAAAGTTAAAATTTGAATTTGGCCAAAAGTTTTCAAAGTTGGCTTTCTGGATAAAGCTATTCGAGACGAACATTTTGGCGCTGGTTTCATCGAATTTGGATCAATGTTTAAAAAGTTGTGGCTATTAGAAGTTTAGGGGCTAAACTGAAATTTACAGGGACTTGACTGTGAAAGTTTTATTCGCGACCAGGTCCCTGGCCACCTGGCGGGCTGCGGGTGGCTGGCAGCGTTCGCTGCGGAAGCGTACACGGCGAACGACCGCTACTTAAGTAAAACAGCTACCGCGGCTAGAAAAAAAACTAAAACCGAGATCGGTTTATCTAAACTAATCGGTTTAATCTAAACCGGATGAACCGATAAAAAAACAGTAAACTAAACCGTTCTAGAGAACAAAACTAAACGAATAGCGAGCGAGCGGTTCGCTCACCTCGATGACGACAACGTACAGGACAGCGGCGCCGACGTCGGGCGGTGACGGGGCGGCGGGTCCTGGCGGCGGCGGAGGTGTCGGGGAGGACGGGCGCGGCGGGGGCGGTCCGGTGGTGGGGTCGGTGGTGGTCGGGGCGCCCGGGACAGCAAGGTAGAGGGCGGCGGCTCCGGCGAGGGCGCAGGTCGTCAGGGCGGCGGTTCTGGCGAGACCTAGGCGGCAAAAACATGTCGACAAGATGTGCCTCGGCGAGTAACGAAGATTGACAGAAACAAAGTGAAGGTAGGGGAGTCTACGGTGACAGAAAAATCCGGCGACATATTCCGGCTCCGGCGAGATCCAACGCGGCAGTGCGGCGGCTCTGAGGAGCGAGGGACAATGTGAAGTGGCAGAATTGAACGAGGGGCGTCAGGGGCATTTATAGGCGCGAGAAGGGGCTGTGGAGTCGCGGGGATGATGCTTATCCCGAGAGCAATGGCGCCGGTCGTTGCGGGAGCGCAAGCGCCTGCTTATCCAGCGGGTTGAGCGGGAGGTTAGGGACGAAGGGTTGCGGGCCCCACTGGCAGCGGCGGTGGGAGAGAGCGAGCGAGGGAAGAGGGGCGTGGGCGAGCGAGGCGAGGCCTACGGGCGCTGGGGTCTTGGGCGCGGGCTGGCCTGTCGGTGCGCCCCTGGGCCGAAGTGGCCTCGGTCCAGGTGGTGCGGTGTGCGTGCGTGTTTTTTTTAAAACCGAATACTAAAGTGGCCCTAAATAATTCAAATGAATAAACAAAAACACCACAATAATTTCTAAAATAACTATGCAATATTTAGAGCCTAATGAACATTAACTAAAGCACAGAACATTTTTAAAATATTTTCCTAATGCAATTAATGCACTTTTTGCAAATAAAATAAATACCAATAAACTCCAAAACTTAAAGTAATATTCAAAATAAAATTTCCCACTCTTTTATATTTTGAGGAAGTCATCTTATCCCCTCTCACTTGTTTTTTCCTCGAGTGGAAAGGATATTATTTGAATATAAAAAACTCCATAATGCAAAGAAATATGACATGCATTGAATGATTCTATTAACATCCAAATTTAATAAAAATTGGGATGTTACACTCAAGTAGAACATGTACTTAAGGCTCAAAATGATTTGCTCAATGAATTGAATAGTAAGAAAAATGATAATGTTGTTAGAGTTATGACTAGAGGTGGTAGAATGACTCAGGAACCTTTGTATCCTGAAGGCCACCCTAAGAGAATTGAGCAAGATTCTCAGAGAAATAATATAGATGCACCTAGTCCTTCTAAAAGGAAGAAAAAGAAAAATGATAGGACTTTGCATGCTTCTAGTGAACCTATTGCTGAAACACCTGAGAATCCAAATGATATTTCTACTTCTTATGCTGAAACACAATCTGGCAATGAATCCGAAACTAGTGATAATGTTAATGATAATGTTCATGTTGATGCTCAACCTAGCAATGATAATGATATAGAAATTGAACCTGATGTTGATCTTGATAACCCACAATCAAAGAATTAACGTTATGATAAGAGAGACTTTGTTGGTAGGAAACATGGTAAAGAAAGAGAACCATGGGTTCAGAAACCCATGCCTTTTCCTCCCAAACCATCCAAGAAAAAGGATGATGAGGATTTTGAGCGCTTTGCTGAAATGATTAGACCTATCTTTTTGCGTATGCGATTAACTGATATGATCAAAATGAATCCTTATGCTAAGTATATGAAAGATATTGTTACAAATAAAACAAAGATACCGGAAGCTGAAATTTCCACCATGCTTGCTAATTATACTTTTAAGGGTGGAATACCAAAGAAACTTGGAGATCCAGGAGTACCCACTATACCATGCTCCATTAAAAGAAACTATGTTAAAACTGCTTCATGTGATCTTGGAGCCGGTGTTAGTGTTATGCCTCTCTCTTTATATCGTAGACTTGATTTGAATAAGTTGACACCTACTGAAATATCTTTGCAAATGGCTGATAAATCAACTGCTATACCTGTCGGTATTTGTGAGGATGTGCCTGTTGTAGTTGCAAACGTTACTATTTTAACAGACTTTGTTATTCTTGATATTCCCGAGGACGATAGTTTGTCTATTAAGACCCTTTTTGAATACTGCAGGGGCTGTTATTGATTGCACTAAAGGCAATGCCACTTTTCATGTCAATGGTAATGAGCATACGGTACACTTTACGAGGAAACAACCTCAAGTTCATAGTATCAACTCTATTGAAAAAATTCCATCGATTATTATTGGAGGTTTTGAATTTCCTCTTCCTACTGTCAAGAAGAAATATGATATTCTTATTGTTGGAGATGTGCATACCCCCGTTGAGGTAACATAGTGTTATTCGAAATTTCTCCGGTTCCATGTTATTCGGAATGAGTTCGTTAACAAGACTTGATCAACCTTGTTAGTGGATTCCTTTTGATGAGCATGAGATGGATGAAACTAGAAGGCACAACCTTCTGTACCCTCCTTTTACTTTCTGTTATTTATATTAAATAAAATAAAAATAAGTATTTTCCGTCTGTTATCTGAATTATCCGTGCAATATAAAAATACCCCGAAAATAAAAGTTCTCCAAATGCCCTGAAATTTAAATATGATTTTTGTGGAATATTTGAGAATATTTGGCACTGAGAACACATCAGGAGGGGCATCCACCTGGCCACGAGGGTGGAGGGCGCACCCTACCCCCCTGGGCGGGCGCCCCTGCCTCGTGGGCCCATGGTGGCCCTCCTCCATTTATTCCTGCACCCACACACTTCTTCTTCCTCCCACAAACACGAATATCTAGCTCAAGCACGAGTTCTAGCTCATTTTGCTGCGATTTTCGATCTCCTTGCTCAAAGCACCTCTCACAAAACTGCTTGGGGAGATTGTTCCTAGGTATGTGACTCCTCCATTGGTCCAATTAGTTTTTGTTCTAGTGCTTTATTCATTGCAGATTTGTGCTGCTTAGGTGACCCTGTTCTTGAGCTTGCATGTCAAATTTATATGGTCAAAAGTAGTTTTGATGCATGATATAGGCTCTAGGCACTTGTAGGAGTAGTTGCTATCAATTTTATTGAGTTTGGTTCACTTTTATTTTGAAGTTACTAAAAATTTCAGCATTTTTCAGAAAAAAATGAAGAGATTTTTGAGGGGCTCATCGAGCCGAAGCTCGAAGGAAAAGCAAAATGAAGAAGAAAAGAAGCCCAAATATAATATGCCTCGCACTGCGGAGGTTCGGCCGTGTGAACGGCCTTCTGATGATTTCTTGAGAGCAGTCGGGATTTATGATGATTTTTATGAATTGGATGAGAATGCAGGCCTCACCGCCTTTCTCCACGACCAACGCGAAGAGTATCTCTTACTCACAAATATCTTTGTGCAAAACTTTCATCTCCATGCTAGGAGCTCACCACCTACGGTGGAGTTTTATTTATATGATGAGCATAAGGAGATGTCACTTTATGATTTTTGTCTAGTTTGTTTGATCCCTTTCGAGGGCACGATAGAGGAACCACATCACGGTGATGTGGATGGGTTTATTGATTATCACTGTGGAGGAAACGAGGAAGGTTTCCGATGCACGAATCACTAGTATACATTTTCCTGTTTTACGCTTCTTTGCAATATTTGCTAGTCGTTGCTTAATTGGTCGCGGAAACTGTGGAAATCTTAATGTTCCTGATATTATTATTTTGTTCCACAGTTTATTCTCTGATAACTCTGTTAGTATGGGCGGTATTATTGCTAAACGGTTAAGTCTGAACCGTACAAAGGGCCCCATCTTTGGAGGCATCTATGCATCACGCCTAGCTGCACATTTTAACATACCTATTAGGCATTATGAGAAGGAAGAAAAATTGCTGCCCCGTGTTTATTTAGATTATAAGAGTATGGTGGCACACGATTTTATTGTTAAGAATAGGGAAGGGGAGTTTAAATACAAATTGTTCTTTCATAAACATCATCCTGAGACTATTACCCTGCCTGCTACTTCCTTGTTTGATTTATCTGCAAGCCAGTACCTTGTTCCATTAGAGGCTATTCATGCCTACCGGAACCCTACATCAGCCACAGAGCCAGAGTCGGAACCACAAGTTGATCCTCCACGACAGTCTAATTACCATTGGGATCCGGAGATGATTACCAACCAGTGGCAATCAGAGTCTTCTTCTTCGCAGTACGACCCCAACTATTACTATGGATATCTGCCAGGCCAACCGTGGCCATAGACCAACTTAGGACAAAAGCCTAAGCTTGGGGGAGTACGTATTTACCACCGACATTACATTCATGTTCACACACTCATTTCTAGATGTCGGTGCTCATACTTTTTCATTGTATCATCCATGCTAGTTTATTTCCCTTTTTATGCTTTCTTCTTGTGTGTTTAATAAACCTTAAGAAAAACCAAAAAAATAGTTGTAGCTTTTAATTAGTTTACTTTCCATGCTTGTAGTAGTAATTAAAAAGAAAATCCAAAAAGATTTCTTGTTCATCTTTTGCTTGTTGGGAGCTTTCCCGTGTAAATAGTTTTATTTCTTTTCTTTTCTTTTGGGGTCGATAGGAGAAGACCATGATTAAATTGTTGAAGTGGCTCTTATATGCATTATTGTTGATCTGACAAAAGAGCCCATATCACCTTGTCTTCTCTCTTGAATTGAATGCTTGCAGATTCCAGCTTAGTCCAATGCACATGCACTATTATTATTATCCACATCGTTCGGTCGTGCAAGTGAAAGGCAATTATGACGATATATGATGGACTGATTGAGACGAGAAAAGCTGGTATGAACTCGGCCTCTCTTGTTTTTGTAAATATGATTAGTTCATCATTCTTGATTCAGCCTATTATGAATAAACATGTTTGCAATGACAACTAGAGATTGTAGTTTCTTGTGTCATGCTTGATTAGCTAGGAGCTTATAATGGTTTACCTTGCATGCCAACATGCTATTAAAATGGTTGTGATGTGGTATGATATGGTGGTATCCTCCTCTGAATGATTTAAGTGACTTGACATGGCACATGTTCACGCATGTAGTTGAAACAAAATCAACATAGCCTTCACGATATTTATGTTCATGGTGGATTATATCCTACTCATGCTTGCATTCGGTGTTGATTAATTTTAATGCATGTTCATGACTGTTGTCGCTCTCTAGCTGGTCGCTTCCCAGTCTTTTGCTGGCCTTCACCTATACTAAGCGGGAATACTGCTTGTGCATCCAATCCCATAAACCCCAAAGTTATTCCATATGAGTCCACCATACCTACCTATATACGGTCTACATGCCGTTCCAAGTAAATTTGTATGTGACAAACTCTAAACCTTCAAATAAATATCATGTTTTGTATGCTCGAATAGCTCATGTATCAACTAGGGTTGTCCGTATCTTCCATGTTAGGCGGGTTATTCTCAAGAGGAGTGGACTCCGCTCCTCACTCATGAGAAAATGGCTAGTCACCGGGATGCCCGGTCCCATGCTTTATGCAAAATAAATCAAAATAATTGCAAACAAAATTCCCCCTAGGACTCTTGTTAGTTGGAGGCACTCGCTGTTTCGAGCAAGCCATGGATTGATGCTTGTTGCTGGAGGGGGAGTATAAATTTACCATTATGTTTGGGAACCTCCTATAATGTGTGTAGCATGGAAGATATCGCCATCTCTTGGTTGTTATGTTGACAATGAAAGTATACCGCTCAAAATATTATTCACCTCTATTTCAAAACTGAGCTCTGGCACCTCTACAAATCCCTGCTTCCCTCTGTGAAGGGCCTATCTATTTACTTTTATGTTGAGTCATCATCCTCTTATTAAAAAGCACGAGTTGGAGAGCACCACTGTCGTTTGCATTCATTACTGTTAGTTTACATTGAGTATGACTTGACTGGATCTCTTTTACCATGAATTACAATGTCTAGTGAGTCCTTGATCTTTAAAGGTGCTCTGCATTTATGTTTTGTGGTCTCAGAAAGGGCTAGCGAGATACCATCTTGTTATATCATATTATGATTATTTTGAGAAAGTGTTGTCATCCGAGATTTATTATTATTGCTCGCTAGTTGATTATGCCATTGATATGAGTAAACATGATACCTATGCGTTATTGTGAATATGGTTAGTTTATAATATTTGCTGAAAACTTGAATGCTGGCTTTACATATTTACAACAACAAGAGCAAACAGAGTTTGTAAAAGTTTTTCTTTATCACTTTCAGTTTATCAACTGAATTGCTTGAGGACAAGCAAAGGTTTAAGCTTGGGGGAGTTGATACGTCTCCGTCGTATCTACTTTTCCAAACACTTTTGCCCTTATTTTGGACTCTAACTTGCATGATTTGAATGGAACTAACCCGGACTGACGTTGTTTTCAGTAGAATTGCCATGGTGTTATTTATGTGCAGAAACAAAAGTTCTCGGAATGACCTGAAACTTCACGAAATGCCTATTTGGAAATAATAAAAAATCCTTGCAAAAGATGAAGACTAGGGGGCCCACACCCTAGCCATGAGGGTGAGGGGCGCGCCCCCCTACCTCGTGGCCCCCCTGGAGCTCCTCCGACCTCAACTCCAACTCTATATATTTGGTTTCGAAGAGGAAAAAATCAGAGAGAAGGATTCATCGCGTTTTACGATACGGAGCCTCCGCCAAGCCCTAAAACCTCTCGGGAGGGCTGATCTGGAGTCTGTTCGGGGCTCCGGAGAGGGGAATCCGTCGCCATCGTCATCATCAACCATCCTCCATCACCAATTTCATGATGCTCACCGCCATGCGTGAGTAATTCCATCGTAGGCTTGCTGGACAGTGATGGGTTGGATGAGATTTATCATGTAATCGAGTTAGTTTTGTTAGGGTTTGATCCCTAGTATCCACTATGTTCTGAGATTGATGTTGCTATGAATTTGCTATGCTTAATGCTTGTCACTAGGGCCCGAGTGCCATGATTTTAGATCTGAACCTATTATGTTTTCATCAATATATGAGAGTTCTTGATCCTATCTTGCAAGTCTATAGTCACCTATTATGTGTTATGATCCGTTAACCCCGAAGTGACAATAATCGGGATACTTACCGGTGATGACCGTAGTTTGAGGAGTTCATGTATTCACTATGTGTTAATGCTTTGGTCCGGTACTCTATTAAAAGGAGGCCTTAATATCCCTTAGTTTCCGCTAGGACCCCACTGCCACGGGAGGGTAGGACAAAAGATGTCATGCAAGTTCTTTTCCATAAGCATGTATGACTATATTCGGAATACATGCCTACATTACATTGATGAATTGGACCTAGTTCTATGTCACCCTAGGTTATGACTATTACATGATGAACCACATCCAGCATAATTCTCTGTCACC